>NC_083358.1:35767645-35880145 GCF_030254825.1 Meriones unguiculatus
CCCTGGAAGTTACACCTGTTTCCAGCTCGAAAGGAATTCGCTAAGACTTCCTCTGGCCTCTCCAACTACCTATCTCTGGACACTAAATTCACTCTCCACAGGTGACTCTGGCTAGGTTCTTTTTGGCGTTCCCTGGGGCAAGTTTGTGTAGAAATGGACTTTTCTAGACCTTGAAATTTAGGTAGTGTGTGTTAATTTTCTACTGAAGAATATTAGGTTTTTCATTCTAAAGTGTTGTCTCGCCAAGGTGGGAGTGCCTTTACTTCCAGCACTTGGGAGACAGAAGCAGGCAGATCTCTGTGAGTTTGAGGCCTACCTGGTCTACAGAGAGCATTCCAGGGTAGCCTAGGTTACACAGAGAAACCCTGTTTCAAAAACAACCAACCAACAACAACAACAAAAGAAGAAGACAGAAGAAAAGAAGAAGAGAAAGAATGAAGATAGGAAGGAAGGAAGGAAGGAAGGAAGGAAGGAAGGAAGGAAGGAAGGAAGGAAGGAAGGAAGGAAGGAAAAGAAAAGAGTTGTCATCACTACTCCAACACACATACATGTCTGGCAATACACAGGCTCACTTCTTACCACCTTCATCACAGAGTTTTGTAATGACTTGCATTAATCTATGCGCCACGTTTAGATCACTTAAATATTTCCCATAGTTGAGTTGCTGGTTGTACAATGATTCCATTTATGTCCTGTATAATTTTTCCCCCCTGGAGTTGTCAACAGCCATTTTATTTCCTCAATAATCAATATCTCTCAATAATCAACAAAGAAGTAATCAAAACTGACTCTCCTCTCAGCTTTTCTAAGCATATTTCTTAATTGATCTGTTTGGATTCTTTTAGGCATCAGCACCATGAAGGCTAATCTTGGTTGTCAACTTGACCACATCTGGAATCAACTAAGAGAAAAGGTTTTAGGCTAGACCTATGAGGAATTTTCTTGATCACACTGTTTGAAGTGGGGAGATAAACTCTCAAAATGGCCCACACCTTCCAGATAAAAGGAAGTCTGAAGGAAGAGCTTTCCCTTCTGGCCTGCTTGCCTCATGTCTGGCTTGTTCATTTGTCCTGTTCCACCTCCACTGCCTCCGCTGCCACTTCATCGCTGCCATCCTTTCCTGGTGGGAGAACCTACCTTCTCTGAGCTTCCAACATAGACTGAAGATTGGTGGCTCTCCCGGAATCCTCCAGGCCTTCAGTGCTCCCCTTTGGGCTCTGCTTTCCCCACTCTTCAGTCAAGGTCAGCTGACTGTGGCCCAGCAGTTCCTGAGGTGAGGAAGCAGAGAGCAGGAATGGCTGGGTATGATGGAGACCTCAGAGGGCGGGAGAGATGGGAGAATAGACTTTCAGGAGTCAGTCTTTGTTGAGAAGTTCATTTAGTTGAGAGTGGGGTGGGAAACAGAGGCCATTTAAACCTCTGGGGAGTGGATCGAAGCATTCGGGGTGAGGGCACAGCATTAGCTGGGCTAGAATGATGGGAATGCCTCATTTGTGTGAGGAGGAATTCTAGGTGCTTGCTGGACATGACCTTGTAAGGAAGGGAAGTTTACTTCACGGTGACTAGGAAACCTCCTCTGTTGAGCAAAGGAACACATTCGCTGGGATGTTCAGGCCCAGGGCAGGGGAAGGAGTGGTCCTTACTTCTACTGCTCTCAAGACAAGAGTTCAAGGGTTAGACATGACTTGGCCCCATTCCTGCTCAGGACCGGCTCCTTCTGGCTCCACACAGTGCCACTGGGGTTATTAAGGCAGAGAGAGGGAGAGGGAAGAAAGAGAGAGAGAGAGAGACTATCTTAAGGTCAACTCTCATGGAACTTAGTGCATATAGAATATTTTGATCAAGGCTGTGGGTTGCACAAAAGTGTTCCCTTAGGCAGAATGAGCAATTCTTTAGAATTTTTCAGAAATAACAAAACTGTTACTGAATGTAGCTAGTAACTCACAGGGCCTGTCAGAAGGGAGCTAGAGCAAGTTCTTGAGGACTCTTGCTATCTGGGAAGCTAATCATTAGGTTTTCTGGAATACAGGAAAAGCTGAGCAAGTTCAGGAGAGAGGCATAGGTCAGGGCTGGGACCAGGGAACCAGAAGAACTAGGTGACCATCAGCCCTGGTTGAGAGACAGGCCAAGGACTCAGGCTGGGAGAACACTCAGAACCCTGGACAGTGGAAACAACATCTCTACGATGCTTTTATTTTATCTATTTTTTTTGAAGGGGTATGTACAGACAGGGTCTCTCTGCGTAGCCCTTGTTATCCTAGAAGACTTTAAGAGCCATACAGTGTCTGGAATGCGCTGCCCAGCAAAAGGTCACCTTGGCTTTGCATCCCGGCTGCTGGCTTTTCTTCTCATTAAAATATTTGACAAGACTTCTTTGCATGGATGAACAGCTCCAAGCACCAGCCCCACACTGTTCTCCCCAAGATGTTGTGCTGTCATAGTAAATAATCGTGCTGCCAGATGAGGATCAATAGCCATGTTCTACACACATTAACACGGGAAGCGGGTGTTCCTGTGGGGAGAATACTTCCTCAAGACACCCAGTGATTCCTTGATGAAATAACATGGATTTTCATCCTCTGGCATTGCTTCGGAGTGACCCGGAAAGTCGAGTTGACAACTCTATTTGTTGTGTTGTCTCTACTGCAAAGGGCACAGAGCCGGGCAGTGGGGCTGAAGCTGCAAGCCAATGACTGCGTTCTGAGCCTGAGAAGTTGTACTGAGAAGGAGATCACAAAGGGCAGATGCTTTGCCCAGGACGGGATGGAGTGGCACCCATGGTGTTGAACTTCTGAACTAAACCCAGGAAGAGCCCGAAGCTCAGGTGACAGTCTATATTTGAGTCCTGACCCTACCATGTCTCAACTGCAGTACCTGGAGCTGTATTTATAAGCAGTGAATCACACATTTACAATAGTGCTTTGGAAATAAGTATGTTAGTATGTGTTAAGTAATCAGGACAGTCTTAGATCATAATCCCCCTTGGTGAATGCTGACAAATGGTAAATCCTTATAGTTAATCCTTAACAGTGCTTGACTATCATGTCTCCTACCAAAGCCCAAAGGTGATTGTGTAAGCTTTCCCAGCATTGATGATAGTCTGTTTTGTGTACTATAACTGAGTACCTGGAGCTGTGTAATTTCTAAAGAAGAGAAGTATCTCAGTTAGGGCTCCATGTCTGTGATAAAACACCACAACCAAAAGCAACTTAGGGAAGAAAGGGTTTATTTCAGTTTACAGCTCTTAGGCCACACTTCATCACTAATATAAGTCAGGGCAGGAACTCAAGGCAAGCAACTAAAGACAGGAACTGAAGTAGTGGCCATGGAGGAATGATGCTTACTGCCTTGCACAGCCTTACACCATCCAAGATGGTCTGTCCAGGGATGGCCCTGCCCAAGTAATCTGGGTCCCTTCCATATCAATCAGTAATCAAGCAAATGATCTACAGACTTGTATAGAAGTCTGTCTGATGGACACGTTTCTTAACTAAGAGTCCCTCTTCCAAATGACTGGCTTGTATCAAGTTGACACAAAACTAACCAACATAAGAGACTCACTCCAAGTATGGAGACACACACCTTTAATCCCAGCACTCAGAAAGTAGACACAGGTAGATCTTTGTGAGTTTAAGGTCAACCTAGTCTACATAGTTATTTCTAGGCTACCTAGGGCTACACAGTGAGACCCTGTCGCAAAAGAAGAACGGGGCACCAGGGGGAAGAAGGAAGGAAAGGGAGCAGTGGGAGGGGGAAAATGAAAAGAATAGAGGCTTATCTAGCTTTTATGTCTGGAGGTTAGGAGCCCCAAGAGCATGCTGTTGGTATCTGTAGAAGCCCAGGATACAGCTTGGTGGCAGCGGATCACAGTGAGATGAGAGAAAGCTGCTAGCTTAATCTTTCATGCATTCTCTCTCTCTCTCTCTCTCTCTCTCTCTCTCTCTCTGTTTTTCGGGACAAAGTTTCTCCGTGTAGCTTTGGCTGTCCTGGACTCTGGACTTGCTTTGTAGACCATGCTGGCCTGGAACTCACAGAGATACACATGCATCTGCCTCCCTGAGTGCTGGGATTACAGGCATGTGCCACCACACCTGGCTTTTTTCATTCTCTTATTTTTTTTTTTAGATTTATTTATTTATTTATTATTTAAACGGTATTCTGCCTGCATCTATGATATATGCCTGAAGGCCAGAAGAGGGCACTAAATCTTGTTATAGATGGCCATGAGCCACCATGTGGTTGCCGGGAATTGAACTCAGGACCTCTGGAAGAGCAGCCAGTGCTCTTAACCTCTGAGCCATCTCTCCAGCCCTCATTCTCTTCTTATAAAGTAAGCTGGGCATGCAGCTCAGTGGTAGAGTGCTTGTCTTGCATGCACAAGGCCCCAGGTTTGAGCCCCAGCACTACAGAAAAAAACAAAAACAAAAATGAAGTAAAATTTTAGAAAGTTACTAATGCTACCCCTGATGGCCCCATGAAACCCTATTTACCCCCTAGTAACCCCATTTGCAAATACTATTAATATGTGACTTTGGGAATGGCATGTCTAACGCTTGAATTTTTGGAGGACATATTAAAAGCATAGCATGCTTTGAACTATAAATCTGAGACAGTAGAGAATGTGTTCTCAAACAACGTGATTTTGCAACAGAATTTTGTAACATGAGCAGCATGGCGAATCACAAGTAGAAATGTCTTTGTACATGCACAGCCTATTATAATCTGACCTGCCCTGAGATTTGTTGTTCTGGGGCAAAGAGCATCCTGAGATCCACAGAGTGATTGCACTTTCCAGATGGGCTCTATACTGTGGTTCTCCCCTCCACAGGCACCATGTATGCACCACACACACACACACGCACGCACACACGCACGCACGCACGCACGTGCGCGGACATTCAATCCTCAGCACATGTCAGTTGTTTTGGATGGAGAGCCTGAGCATTTTCTAAAATGTTTCATGGAAAAACAAAAGTAGGGGATGGGGCAATGAAGGGGAAAAGGTCTCACCTACCTACACAAACACTGTTGAAATGTCACCAGGCTCCTCTGGTGTCTCTGATTTTCTCTTGTGCTCTGTTGGAAACTTTTCTTAGCCCCGATTTCACGGAGAAGCTTAAATCAATGTGTAAATGTTTTGCCCTCCCTGGGACGTGATTTCTTCATCTAAGTATTCAGAAGCCTTGAGTTCATATGTGAAAGAATATAGAGGCCTTATCGTCTTACATGGAAACAAGGGCATGTGCTGAAAGCTAAGCTGATGGAATGATTGTGGTCTGTAAGGTACGCTCAGCCAGTGTTCCTTCCCCTGAGCCTATAGCCTGGCCTCACTTCTAGCTGGGTTTTAGCAATGGAGTGTGGAGGGCTTACTCAGGTCTTTGGGATAAAAAGAAGAATCAGTGAGTGACCTGGATGTTTGTCTGTGCCTTCAGATTTGGAGCTCGGAGTCATTACCTTCTCTTAGATGGTCTGAATTCCTTTTCTCTCTGCTTAGATTGTTTCAGAACTACAACACAGCTTCTGTGTTTCCTTGTTTCCTCCTGTATTTAGAATTAAAAAAAATCAAAGCAAGATGAAGCAAGTAAACATATGTCTAATTAAAAAGAAGCCTGCAGGCTTGGAGAGAAGGCTCAGTGGTTAAGAACACTAGCTGCACAAAACCTTCAATGCAAAATTTGCCTTGCCTACAAGATGTGCAGGGACAAAAAAAAAAAAAAAAAAAAAAAAAAGATGTGCAGGGACAAAGACGGAGCAAAGATTGAGGGAATAGTTAACCAAAGACTGTCCCTATTTGAGACCCATCCCATGGGAAAGAACCAATCCCTGACGCTTTTAATATTACTCTGCTATGCTTGTACACAGTTGCCTAGCATAACTTCTTTGAGAGGCTTCACCCAGCAGCTGATGGAAACAGATACAGAGAACCACAGCCAAACACTAGACAGAACTCAGGAGTCTTTTGGAAAAATTGGGGAATGACTGAGCAAGCCAGAGGGGTCAAGGACTCCACAAGAAGTCCTACAGTTTGCCTGCATCCAAGGGGGTTCATAGAGACTAAACCACCCACCAAAGAGCATGCATGGAATGGTCCTAGGCCAGTCCATAAGTAGCAGATGCACAGCTTGGTCTTCATGTGGGTCTCCCAACAACTGAAGCAGGTGCCCTCTCTGACTCTGATGTCTGCCCTTGGATCTGTTTGCCTAACTGGGCTGCCATGCCTGGCCTCAGTGGGAAAGGATGAACCTACTTCTGTAGCAACTTGATGTGCCAGAGTGAGTCTGTACCCATGAGGGATCTCCCCCTTCTCCGAGGAGGAGAGGAAAGAATGGGGGAAGGAAAGGAGGGGGAAGGGACAGGGAAGAGAGGAAGGGTGGGCTGTGATCAGGATGTGAAGTGAATAAATAAATTAATGAAAAAAGTGTGATTTGTTAGAAGCTATGAAAGAGTTTTACAAAATCTGATGCAGAATGATTTCCACATTAATAAATGTGGCAGTAGTAGTGTATTGCCATTTATTAAAACAAAACAAAACAACAACAGCAACAACACTGGCTGCTCTTCCAGGGGACCAGGGTTTGATTCCCAGAGCTTACCATGCCTCACAACCATCTGTAACTCTAGTCCCAGAGAATCTAATGCCTTCTTCTGGCCTTGTTGTGGGCACAAACATACATGCAGCCAAAACACTCACATACATAAGACTTCTTAAAAATGTAATTAAAAAACAAAAACAGAATATGACATAAGGCAAGAACCTAGCTATATTGGTGTTCCCAAGTGAAGTATGTTTGTCACTGTGGGGAGTGGAAAGGATTTGAGGTAAAGCATTCAGTGTCAGAGACAGGGTCCAGGAGAGGGCAGTGCTTGTCTCTCAAACAGGAGTGGGTTCCACGCTCAGCACAAAGGTCATATAATACCTGCTGTAGTGATCATGTGACTCACTTCCTGCCTCTGACGTCTGGGCCAGTCTCCCTTAGGCATTGCTGAGTCTTTCATGTCACCACAGCTCTTGTGAGCCCGCCAACAAGCAGAGGTCCATGAGGGCTTTAAGGTCCACTGCCCTCCATAGGCCATAGAACCTTGCCTGGAATTCATGACACAGTTTTGCTCGCTTTTTGTTTCATCTCCCTCATTGCTTACCTTCCCACTTATTGCAGTGCCATAGGTGTCTTTTTGTACAATACAAAACTGCCTGTTTGAGGGCTGGAGATGCAGGTCAGTGGTAGAGCTCTTGTCTAGGGTACCTAAAAACCTGGCTCCAGAAAGGAACAGAAGCAGAAAGGAGAGGAGCAGATGTTACCTGCAGAGAGCTGCTAATTACCATGACATGATGTTGAGCAATGGTGCATTCCGAGTTTGTCATTGTGCAAACACCAGAAAGTATGCATCTTTCTGACTTTCTTCATTATGACCAGAATGAAACAATTCAGGTATGAGGTGGATGAGGGCAAGGTCTTACACTGTAGCTCAGGCTACCTGAAACTTACAGAGACAGCCCAGGTCCTTGAACTCATAGTAATTCTCCTGCCTCAGACTCCCATATGCTGGAATTATAGGCGTGAGGTACCATACTGGAAAGATAAAGGGAGGGAGTTGCTTTGCTCCATATTTCCATGATGGGGAAGGTGCGGTCAAGCAGCTGACCTCATGGTGACCAGGAAGCAAAGAGATGACATCTGTGCTCTGGGTTTCTTTCTTCCTCTCCCTTTTAATTATCTTGGTACACAGCTTACAGGATGGTGCCAGCACACTCAGGTCAGGTCTTTAGTTAACTGTGTCTGGAAACACCCTCAGACACACTGCAATGTGCACTATGGTAATCTCCAAGGTGCTTTGCAGGTCAGACAAGTTGACAATCAAGATTAAGCACTAGGTGTACTTGCACAAAGAGGTCTATTGCTAGATGATACAGCCATGCAGGATTGCCATTGGTCCATCATGTGAGAGCTCAGTAAGTCTGGGATGTCAGTGATCATCAAGGCAAGTTATGAATATAGGCCAACTTCCAGGACTACTGACCATTTCTTCACCATGAAGGGACAATGTAATTGTTTCACCATCTCTCCCTACTAACCCATGTACCTCTCCATCAGCATCTATCCTTCCATCCATCCACTGGCCACCATTTTTCTACTGATTCACTCATCCTTCTACTTTACATCTATTCTTCCATTGACCATTCATATCTCTATCAAACCATTTCTGATCATCTAGCATCCTGTGTTCAACCTTATAGATCAGTGTCAAAGAGTGGTGGGCTAATTTGGTAGTAGACAAAGAAATACGTAATATAATGTCAGAAATTAAACAAAGAGAAATAAAACAATCTAAGGGGTTATAGTGTGCCTAACATGAAGGTTTTCTTTGATAAAGTGTGAGCTGGTCGATGTGTGAGCTGTATATACATAAAGGAAAAGCGTTTCGGAGAAATGGGACAGCCAATAGAAGGTGATGATGCAGTAGCACTCCTGGTGGGGTTGAGGAACCATCAGGAATCCTGTGGAGTGAATGGAGTAGGGGACACAGCAAGGAAATGACATTGGAGAGCTAGGTATGACCTTATTGCCATGGTACTGGTTGTGCTCATAGTGAGATGAAAGCCATTAGAATATTTTGAGCAAGGAAATAACATGATCTAATTCATGCTTCATCATTTTCCTTCCTTCCTTCCTTCTTTTTCTCTTTCATCCTTTTCTTTCCTTCTTCCACTGAGCTATACCCCCAGTTCTTCTAATTTACTTTCTTAAAGTCCCTCTGGCCACGGTGTTAGGAGACTAGAGGAAAGCGTGGCATAGTGGCAGTGAGAGGTGTGAAGACTCTTCAAGCTGCTCTAGACTGTTCTAGGCTGTTTCAGACTATTTCATCCTGCTTCATGTCATTCCTGGTAAGACTTATGACTAAACCCCAGGAAGCATGGGGTACCATACCAGAAAGATAGAGGGAGGGAGTTGCTTTGCTTTTGTTCTTCTGGTCATAATGAAGAAAATCAGACAGATGCATACTTTCTGGTGTTTGCACAATGACAAACTCAGATGGTAGAAGCCTTCTACCATCCCTGTCTGAGAGAGAGTAAACCCTACCTAAAACCAACAATGATAATAAAAAATGAATGTGTTAGCAATAGGCACTATTATGTTGCACAGGCAATTAAACTGGCCTTCCCTTAGAGACCTTTAGGGTCCTAACAATGTCCTGTGTCAGCACCTGCATCCTATGACATCATCTGGGCCAGTTAATAGTGATCTGTTGGTCACTCCCCTTCTCTCTTGCTTTTTTTGCTCTTCCTTTCTCTTGCTTTCTCTTCCCTCCCTCTTTTGGGGCACCCCTCTTCCCCATGTCTCTCTCTCTCTCTCCCTCCCCATTCAATAAGCCTCACTGGATTTAAAATTGGTTGTGAACATGGCATTTTTTATATAAATACTAACAATTGTACCTTGATAAATTTTGTCAAGTAGAAGGTTGTAGAATGTGGCATTGTTTATTTAGAGGACTCTTCCTACAGGATATTCTGAAGACAATATCTCAAGAAGGATACTGCAATCAAGAATAGGGGGTGAGGAGAGCACATGGGTCTATGCTACAGAGCATTATCTTGGAAGAACAGAAGTTGGGTCTTTAAAGCATCAAGCTAAAGATGGATGTAGTGGTGCACACCTTTAGCCCTGGAGGCAGAAGCAAAAGCAGACAGATCTCTGTGGGTTCAAAGGCAGCCTGATCTAAAGAATGAGTTCCAGGACAGCCAGGACTATGTAGAGAATCCCTTTCTAGAATAAATAATATATAAACCCTCAAACTTTGCTGGTGAAGGTGAAAAGAAACTCCCTTATAAAAATCTCAAGGCTACAGTAAAAAGGACCCCTTCTAAAGCCACATTGCACCTATAAGACTGTGGTTCTTTACATTGGCTGCACAAGAGAGTAACTCTGTAGTCTGTTTTTGTTCCTTGAGATCCGGGGGATTGAACCCAGGAAACAGACTTGCTAATCAAGTACTCCATCACCTAGACTTTATCTCCAACTCCCAAGAGGCTTTTAAAGATTGTGTCTGGGCCACCATCCTGACTACACCTCCATTCAGTTAGTTTGTCTGAAGATGGGATCTGCAGCCAGTCGCCAAGTGCAACAGAATTTGAGAGCTTCTGGCCAGTGGTGCCTCCAGGACTTTGACCAATGTCATCATGCCTAGGGATCTTGATGAAAGGTGGCTTCTGATGAAGAAGACTGGTGAGCCTAGATGCTGTGTTTCTAAGAAGCCCCAAGTGAGATACCTGTTATAGCCCCCCCCCCAGTCCGACCTCTCAGAACACTCATCTGCTGCCTGCTAACCTCCATGTGCTAGTTCTTAGGGACCACAGAAGGCATGTTGAGCAAGTTCCATATTGATGCTGCTGGCTCACCCAAATGAACGGTCAGGCTGAAATCTGAAGCCATTTCCACTCTAACAAGGTGTCATTGTGCCGGGGCTTCATACCCTTTCTATCCTTGGGGGATCCTCAGGGCTCCTGGTGACTGTCTGCCTGAGTGGAGGAGGTCCCTTTGGTGGGAGTCTTATGTGCCTGATGTATCTCCAATCTATAGATCTCATGGTCCTCTCATCACGCAAGCTTTGGAAGAGAAGATGGGCCACACCCACAACTTGGGTGCTTTTTGTCTTTCAACACAAACAGGACAACCTTGCTACTGTTTGCTCTGACTTGTCAGCAGTGAACTCAGCCAGGATCTCCCTTCTTCTGTTGATGACTGGTGAGATAATCCTCAGGGTTGCAAGACTTGCTGTGATTTGGGTCCAGCAGCCATCTCCACCTCCACACCAAGCAAGTCACACCAGGACAGGGCTCCTCCTAACCTACCAGCCTCATCCACTTAACAAGGCTGGCCTGACTGGTGTGAGTTTATCTGAGCTTTCTATGGCCAGCGCCACCACCCTGTCCTTGTTTTCTTTGACTAAGTGCAACCATTTCAGAAGTCCTACTCTGGTGACCTTGGGCCTCTCTTCTAACCCTCTGCCTCCACACTGCCCTCAGGGTCTTTGCTTTTTAGCAGCGGTTCTCTACCCGTGAGTGAGTTACCATGCATTTGGCAAACCTTTATCCTCAAAAATATTTACATTACAATTCATAACAGTAGCAAAATACAGTTATGAAGTAGCAACAAAAGTAATTTTACGCCTAGGGGGTGAGGTCCCCACAACATGAGGAACTTCATTAAAGGGTTGTGACATCAGGAATGCTGAGAAGCACTGTTCTATTGTTTCTTATTGTTTTGTTTATTCCTTGGTTTCTGTGTGGACTAGAATGGGGTTCTACCAGGCCAAAGGATCCAGTGTTTGTAGCACTGTCTGTTCACCACTGTCTAGAGTGCCTGCCTCACTAGGTCTGGCACACAGTAGAGGCTCAGCCCAAGAGAAGATGAAATGCATTTGGCTTTTGTGCCGAATGCTTTATCTGAATACACGCAATGCTTAGCAACCCACAGGGAAAGTACTACCATTAAGCACATTTGCAAAGGAAGATACACAGAATGATGGATTCTCCTGTGGAGGTAGGAATTGATGGAGCCAAGGTTCTTGCCCAAGCGGTCAGGTCCTAGTTCTTCTTTTTTTTTAAAGCTATACTTTAATTTATTACATATACAGTATTCTGCCTGCATATGTGCTTGAGAACTAGAAGAGGGTGCCAGTTCTCACTGTAGATGGTTATAAGCCACCATGTGGTTGTTGGGAATTGAACTCAGGACCTTTGAAAGAACAGCTGGTGTTCTTAACCTCTGAGCCATCTCTCCAGCCCCAGGTCCTAGTTCTTGATCAGGCCCCCTAATTTGAAATGAGCAACACCAGGAAGTTATCCACTCCACACATGAGCTTTGTCTGTGGTAAACGTGAATGCATCATCCCTGTCTCCATTTCTAGCCTAGCCGTCTCCCTCCAGTCTCCCTCCTGCAGATCATGCCTTACTCTGCTTTCTATCAATGGGTTCTGGGTCAATGAGTTCCATTCTTGAGCCAGAGGGGACACAGATAATAAAAAAAGCCAGTTGGCATCTGACATTCTTCTTGAATTAGTGATTGGCTCACAGGTAGCTGTGTGACCTGATGAGAGCTGAGAATTCTGGGACAAGATGACATCCCTTTCTCCCATAACCTTGAAGCTAGAAAGAGGTGGCACAATCCCAGAAGGCCAGAGTGTGAGCTGATTGAAACAAGGTTGAGAGCAAGGAAATGGAGCTGGTCAGTGAGATCCTGGTCCCACTCTATGCCTGCCTGAACCCCCTGACACTTTACACCTTCATCTTCTGTGGGGTACACCTGCCTGTACCCTTTTACCCTTTCTCCATTCCTCTCCTTCCTACTCTCATTTCCTTCAGCCTTCTCTTTCCCTATTTCTCTCTCTCTCCCCTTCTTGCTTCCTTCCTTTCCCCTCCTCCCCTTCTCTCTAATAGTCTATGAGTTGATCACTGTGTGATAGAGACTGTATTCAAATACACTGCTCCATTTCAGTTCTGGAATATTCTTGCAGCGCAGAATATTCCCATTGTGGGACTGGAGAGGTGACTTGGTGCTTAAGAGCATTTGCTGCTCTCGCAGAGGACCTGGGGTTCAGTTCCCAGCATCTACATGGCAGCTCACTGTCATCCTTACTTCCAGTTCCAGAAGATCTGGTGCCCTCTTCTGGCCTCCAAGAGTACCAGGAACACAAGCATATATGCAAGGAAAAAAAAAAAAAAAAAGCCAGGTGGTGGTGTTGCATGCCTTTAATCCCAGAACTGGGAATGCAGAGGCAGGCGGGTCTCTGAGTTCAAGGCCAGCCTGTTCTACAAAGCATGTTTCAGGACAGTCAAAGCTTCATAGAAAAATCCTGTCTTGAAAAACAAAACATTAATAAAATAAAAATAAAATAATATGTCCATTGTATGAGTGAGGGTGCTGACTGGATGACTGGAAACTTTGCACAAGGCCATGCGAACACTAGGTCACAGACCTAGGCAATGCCTTCAGCCTTCAATTGTTGGCAGGCCAGTGCTGACAGATAACAGTGTCTACCAAATCAGCCAAATATGGATGCAGGCAATATACCCAAAGGACTGCTGCAATAGTTAAGAAACAAGCCGGACTGAACTATATTGTCTCAAACAAATAGAACAACAGTAATAAAAAGGGACAAAGCTTTAAGTACAGGCTGGCCCTAGATAAACTCCACCTCTGTGTTCACCAGCTTCACACTTGCTGGGCTAATGTAGCAGGAAATAACTGGACTCTCTGATCTCATGCAGGCTCTTCTGCACAGTGCAGATTATAGGACCTGTCTGGAAAGGACTCTGCTGCCCCAACTGAATCATGTCAGTACCAGGCGGAAACCTGTATGGACGATGTGCAACCTGCAGGCTATACCTGTACATAAGGGCCGTTCTCACAGATGCCCGAGTGCACCAAGGAGGGTTAAATGAGTCTGAGCCCCTGCCCAGGAGATCTGGCACTGCACCACTAGGCACAAAGACTCACAAGCTCAGGCAACTGCACACACAGGAAACATCTCTCCCACTTCCGGTTAAAGTTGCTATGGAAAATAACGTTTTAATAAGCCTGTTCTCCAAGGAGAGATGCTCTCACAGTGTTCTAGTTTGCTCTCTATTGCTGTGATAAAGACCAGGACAAAAGGCAACTTAGGGAGAAAAGGGTTTGTTTGGCTTACATATCTTGATCACAACCCATCTCCTTGGGAAGCCAAGGCAGGAACTCAAGGCAGGAACTGATGCAGAGACCATGGAGGAGTGCTGCTTACTGGCTTGCTCCCCAGGATTTGCTCAGCCTGCTTTCTTATAGCACATAAGACCACCACTGCCCACAGTGACCTGAGCCCTCCCACATCAATCATTAATCAAGAAAAAGCCCTTCATAATTGTCTGCAGGCCAATGTGATGGAGGCTTTTTTTTTCAAATGGAGGCTTTTTTTTCCCCATATAACTCTGGCTTGTGTCAAGCTGACAAAAGCAAGCAAGCAAACAACAGCAACAAAACCCAACCAGGACACACAGCAAAGCCTTTCTTCTCCATCCTTGGGTGGAGCACTTGAAAATGCTTCTAAACATGAGGGTTTTCTGCACAACAGGTTGTATTCTGTGGACCCGTCTGAGCCTCACCAGGGCTAACAATACCAGAGAGCTGTACCTTGAACCCCTGCACAAACACACACACACACACACCTGCTGCTTGCTTTACTCTCAGAGGTTCAGAACTTCCCTCCTTCCCCTTACTTCCTGCCGCTGGGGTTCATGCTTACCAAAGACTGTGACATTCAGGCGTCAGCTAAGACCCGGAGATCATTTGAAGTTAAAACATGGCCAGTTTCCAGTTTCTTCACAGCATTCCTTTCCGCTTCTTTAAAAAAAAAAAAAATTAAAAAAAAAATTCCTGACTTAAGAAAACTTGATCTGTCTGGAACAGAAGGCCCCAGCTATTCCTTCCTGTGCTCTTTAGACAGAGGGAGCAGAGGCAAGCAGGGCCCAGAATATTCCAAGGGGACATGCGCAGAGAGGGCAAAGGCGAATGGAGCCTTCTCTGTGGGGGACATTCAATAACTCTCTTAGCCTTTATGATGTAGGACAGGGGCTCATTTGCTCGATTTGGGGTGACAGCCGCAGGTTTTTGTTACAGCCTGGCTGGAGTTTTAAGTAAGCAAGGCTCTCAGGGGCTGCAAGCAGCATTCGTTATCTTAGCCACGGGAGGCATGGAAATCGGAGGCTGTTGGCAGCCCAGCATAAATCCAGTGTATGTGAGGGGCCTGCCCGGCCCAGGAGGAAGGAGTGTGCAGCTTCCTTTGACGGCAAGATTTCCTGCCTCTGTGGAGAGGTTGTCTGGCCTGGGTGCACAAACCCAGCCCACATCAATTACTTGAAAGGAAATCAACTCTATTCCTGAAGGCTTGGCACCAGAAACATTCATTGTTGAGAAAGGAGAAGAAAAAGGGGGGAAAAAGGGGGCTAATGAACTCCCTTCTCCGGTGTTTTCAAAGGCCTCTTGTGTCAGGAGTTTCATCTCTCTCTCTCTCTCTCTCTCTCTCTCTCTCTCTCTCTCTCTCTCTCTCTTTTAGCGGAGTTCTTAGGGACTCTCATTAGCCCCTCAATAAATGCTACTTTAAGGGCTTGTAACTTTGTCATTAAATCTTCACTCCAAGATGAATTAAGGTGGCAAGCAAGAAATGCCCTCCCCATCCTCAACCAAAAAGGCAAGAAAATAGATGAGGGGGGGGTGCTTTTTTTATGTGCCGTCCTGTCAAACAGTGATTAATTCAGGGCCACTTAAGTTTTTCTAACTTTCATCCTTAATGGGCACGTTGACATTTTTATTTGAATCTCTTTACACCATCCCAAAATAATCTCCTTCAGCCGCCGAGACTGCTGGTTAATTGCTGTAGCACAGCTGTTAGCCTTTCTCCTTCCACCGCCTCTCTGAGGATGTCCACACAGAGTGTCAGGTGGATTGATTGAGTGGCTCTCTTGCTGCCGACTAGCCATGTCTGTCCCTCTCTGGGGCCAAACAAAGCCCCTTGCCTCTAACTCGGCCTTGGTGCGTGGTTGTTGTTAAAGTACACACACTAAGCCAAGTGCAAAGAGAGTCTACCTTAGCAGGACTCACTCTTAACACAGATTTACATGTTCTGTAGGTCAGACTGGTCCTGAACATAGGAGTTCATGCACAATTAATCCAATTTTCTGGTTAATTGAAGAATAACCAGGAAACTGCTTTGATGAATTCCCTCTCATATACGAAGCCATCTGAAACTGCTGTCTTCCAAGCCACACAGTCTTCTGAGAGAACTGGATCGCTATGCCCAGGGCCTATGTCTAAGCATCTAAGCCAACTTCCCATCTTCTGAGCAGCCCGTTTCATTTCCACACAACTTTGGCTCTGCAGTGTTCCCTTCTTATGTTATTTATTATTGTTAAAGTGGGTTTGAACTTGTTTTCTTCGTAACAGAGGAGCAGATGAAGTGCCCTGATACCATGCTGTCCTTGTTCATGGTCCTGTAGACTGGAAGCTGAGTGGCTCAATGGGTTAAGGTACTCGCCATCAGTCTTCCCTTCCTGCTCTATCCCCAGAACCCACGTAGTGTGAGGAGAACCTGACTCCTACAAGGAGTCCTCTGACCCCCATATGAGTTCTGTGGGGTGTACACACACACACACACACAGAGAGAGAGAGAGAGAGAGGGAGAGAGAGAGAGAGAGAGAGAGAGAGAGATACCACACAGACTCCCCAACACACAAATGAATAAACGCAATAAAAACGTCAGAACTAACAGGGCTTTCTTTTCTGCATATATACATGCATACATACATACACACATGCAAATACATGGTAAGCAACAAGCCCCCGGAGGTTCCAGAGAAAGGCTGTCAAGGGATAACCCATCCCTGAGGTTCCAAGCCTGCTCTTTTTCAGCTGGACTCACGGGAGCCTTGGCAGATGTAGATGTCTGAGTTCACAGTCAATGTGTCCCCTTGTTTCCTTTCCCTTTCCTCTCCCTCCACCCCTCCTTTGCTGGCTTTTTTTTTATTTTTAACTGATAACGGACTTCCCTATGTAGTCTAGGCTGGCCTCTGACTTACAGCAATACTTCTGCCTCAGCATATGCCACCATACACGGTTTGTTTTGTTTTGATTTGGTTTTTGATGTTGTTTTTTCCTGATCACATTCTGATGATAATCCTAGCAGAATTGTGTTCGACTTGTAACAATGAAGAGGTAGGAAAAGGACAAACATTTGAAATAATAAAGTACTGCAAAAGTAACGCGTGTCACAGCCAAGCAACAAAAAACGTATAGCTGTAGAAAGCGCAAGTCTCCTTAAAGAGTGCTGTGCGCAAATAAACACGCTACGGCTATGGGGAGGTGGCTGTTCACGCTGTGGGGAGGTGGCTGTGGCTATTGGGAGGGGACTGTCCCTGCTACAGGGAGGTGTCCACCCTGTACTCCGGGTGGGTGTCCCCTGTCCCTTTTCTAGTCCAGATTTTTTTATTTCTATCCGTTGTGTTTTGCGTTGTGAAACCACCTTGTATCAGAATCGAAGGTACAAAAAAAAAAAAAAAAAAAAAAAAAAAAGGACACAAAGTTATCAGCACAGGCTTCAGTCCTCCCCTCTCGTTTAAAATACACCCCCGTGCTTTTTCCTGCTTCTGTAGAAGAGAGAGCTGCAGGACAACACAACCAGGGCTGGAAAGAGGAGCCAAACTCTGCCGCTGGCTTCCAGAGTTTCGTTTCCCACCCTTTGTGAACGTTGTTGTGGCCCCATTACCCAGATGAGTGCGGACAGGCTCAGCTTCTGAGGCCACCAGAGCGGCTGGGTTCTTTCCACGCCCCTCCTCCAGTCCAAGTCAGCGCATCCTCTGAGGCGCTCTTTGCTATTTCGAAATCGTTCCTGCACTCCCCAGACGCTGCTGGTGAGCTCACTGCCACTGCGTTTCTCTGTTTTATCTCTAAATGAAGGGACCATAAGGTACTTGGCTTCCACCTTCCCCTCCCCCCCCAATATGGAGAAGCGATCTGAATACACAAAATTAGAAAAACATACAGAGAATGGTTGTTTAAAATTCACAGCTGTCAACATCAAGTATTCTGCGCGAGAGAAAGAATGTAAGAGGCAACGGGTTAACAAAATAGCTACAGATGGATCGGTGCTCGGGAGGACTAGGCTGGCATTGTCTGAGCTGCGGTTCACAGAGGCTCATTTGCATTCCGGGACAAAGGTTCGCTGTTGGAGACCCTTTCTCTCCGGCCTCCTCCTCCAAAAGGCGCCTCGCCATCCTCGGAGAGGCTAGTCGGCCTCCGTGCTACAGGAACGAACACAAATCTGTTATTTTAACACAACGCGGGCACAAAGTGGTGTTTTCACTCCGAATAAAGCTGGGGGAAGCCGAAGAATAGGGCCTTTTATTTGCAGGAGATAGTCAAAGGAAGTAGGATTGAACTGAAGGCCAGCATGGATGAATAAAGTTGTTACTGAACTATCGGCCTGTGGCCTGGGAGCGCCCGGTGAATTCCCCCCTGTCAGCCCGGAGCTCTCTGCATCAGAATGCATAATTGCATGTGTTAATTACATTTTCAACCTCACCCTCTATCTAACACAGAATAAATTCATTTGTGCCGCCACCCCCGCCTCCCAACTCTTCGAACTGCCTTACTGCCTTCGAGAGGAGACTTTTTGGAATTTAATAAAAAACATGATTGGCACCAGAAAAAATGTAGGTTTCCTTTCTTCCTTTTGTGACTGTGTGTTTGAGGCCAAAGTGGGCAAACACATTTTGCTAGTAACTACCCCACGGCACAGTCGCTTTCACCCCAACAACTCTAGGGGCTGCACCTTATGACTCCTGTGAGAGGTAGCTTGAAAGTGACACAAAGAAATATTGTAAAAGATAAGAGAGATTGAGGATGATTTAAGCACCCATCTAAAGTGAAATGGTGAGTTGAAAATGGCAAGGTCAACTTCGGAGACTAGCACTTGGATCTCTGGGCTACCCATTCCTGGAGCAGGTTGAGGGTCTTACGCTAGAAATATGTTTGCATCATTTGACAGCAGCTTCATCTTTTGCCTGGGATCACAAAAAGTGTTTCTGAGATCAGCGCCCTGGAACATCCAGAGAGGAGCTAAGAGTTATAGGAGGGAGTCTGGGGTTCCATTCCTTTCTCTCTTCCCTATATCTTCTCACGGTCCTGATAGGGAAGAACAAGACTCCCCTGCTATCAGTTTCCTTTGGTTTGTCTTCTCAGTACTCATCAACTGGATGCTTAGTCCCTATTGTGAGGAAACTGAGGTGATGGGACCTTTAAGAGGTGGAGCCTATAGGAAGTCCCTCCACCCATGTGAAGGGACCCCTGCAGATCTCGTAGTCTGGGTGACTTTGTTCTCGGGAACTTGGGTTGTTAGACAGTGAAGACACCCCACTGGGGTGGTTGGGGAGGCCTTGTGCATTCTGCTGGTCCCCTTTCTGTCTCTTCAGCATGCTGTGACACAGCCAGGGGGCCCTCACCAGGATGCCATCACTATGCTTGTTAAATCTTCCAGCTGCAGGAAAGGTGAGCCAAATGACTCCCCTTTATTTATGTATTATCCAGTGTCAGGTATTTAGTTACAGCCATACAAAATGCTCTAGGACATCACGGCCCCCAGCGTGTGAGAGAACCACACGGGAAAGATGCCTCTAATGAAGGCCAAGAACCCAGGGGACCATATGATTTCTGACATTGAGTGAGGCGCCATGTGTCTGGGTGGTGGCTGTGTAGCCCGGCTTTGGACAATGACCCCATGATGTCATCAAGAGCCTTGACCCTGGCTCTTTAAATCAGGGGTCCCTTTAGGAGCTTTCAGCTTCTGTTGTTTCTAATGGCTTCAATTCCAGGGCCTGAGGGGCAAAGTAAACACTTTTTCTTTTATAATGATGGATGAGATCCTTTATGTTTGAGGAGAAGAGTTAAAAAAAAAAAAAAAAGCAAATCTTGCAGGGCATACGTAATCTCCTCTCCTAGGTCTCTCCTGGGGTCTCTAATTGGCAAACCTGAACCCAAAAGGTGGTTTGAGAAGATAAGTGTGAGAATCTATTGCTCAGCTTTCTGTTACTATAACAAAATGCCCAAGGTAATCAACTTATGATGAAAAAAGGTTTGTTTTGTTTTGTTTTTGGTTCATAGTTTCAGAGGTCTTTTTTGTTTGTTTGTTTCTGTTTTCTTTCTTTCTTTCTTTCTTTCTTTCTTTCTTTCTTTCTTTCTTTCTTTTTTTGTTAGATGGGGTTTTTCTCTGTGTAGCCCTGGCTGCCTGTAACTCAGTCTGTAGACCAGGCTGGCCTCAAACTCACAGAGATCCGCCTGCCTCTACTCCCTGAATGCTGGCATTAAAGGCGTGCACCACTGACGGGCTCAGAGGTCTTTTTAAAAATGATCCGTTGGCCCCATTATTTCTGGCCTATGGCTGCATATCGTGGAGGGAACATGGGACACAGCAACCCATTTAATGCATGTTAGAGTGCATTCCACAGTGCCCTTTTGGGTCATGCCAAAATGGCCTAAAACCTCCTACTATGTCCTACTACCAAGGTCCTACTTACTTCTGATGTAGCCAAGCATTCAGTACATGAGGCATGAGGAGCACATTTACTGTCCACACACTGGCATTCTTCTGCCTTCATCAGGCTGGGTAGAGGACACAAAGTCAGGGAATGTTGGGGATATCTCAAAGCTGGGAGCCAGCTCTCCTCTAACAGCTGTTGGATGTCACATAAGAACATATCTTCACCCCAGCAGACAGTGAGAGGACACCATAAGTGACAGCTCTGTTGACTCTAGAGCACCAGGCAACTGTCAGCCAGTTTTCATCCCTAATCATTATTACCTTTCCTGCTGCAGAACCTGGTCAAGAGTTTGGGTTTGTGTTCTTTTGTTTTGTTTTTGTTCTTTTAAAATTGCTAACAAATATTTATTCAGAGTATACCATTGGCCAGAAGCATAGGAGACGCACATCAAATCAGGTCCACAGGCCTTTCTTTTCAGGTTCAGAATAGCACCTAAAGTTCTTCCTATAGCTTTCAAGGCTGGTGTGACCAGACCTGAGACAAGCCTCCCCATCTTCATTTCCTTCCCACAGTCCTTTGCCCTCTCCTGGAGCTGTTGAGCCCAACTGCCTCATCTCACATACCATGGCTTCCCTTCTTAGTGTAGCCATGCTGTTGCAGGGCCCAGAAACTCATTCTCTCCGGTCAGATCTGTACCTCCGCTCAACTTTACCTCTTTCAGAAAGGCCTTTCTTGACTATACTCCCTCAAGCATCCTTACTCTACCCCTCATGCTTTTCATCCTCACCCACTGTTTTAAAGAACTTCCTAGGAAAAGGAGCCCAAGGGCTGGAAGCCCTGTCCTTTGCTATGGCTTAGTCTGGGAGAAGACGTAGAACATCAAAACCCTAGGATGATTTGGTCCCTGGTTGTTGAAGATCTGGATGCTGTTATCCCAGGACCAAAGATCTAGTTTACAAAGAGTCTTGGAGTCTTGGCGTGACCTAAACTAAGGACCAGGTTCATAAAGTGAGAACCCATGGTAGGAAGGCTGCCAAAGCACCCCCCCAACTCCTTCCATGACCTAGAATGGCATTCCCAGCCTTTGCTGACCTCCCTCATAGGGAATGCACTATACTAAACGCACACTCCCCATACATACTATAGTAAATGGGAGCCCCATAGCACCTATGCTCTGGTTGGTGGAGTGTGACTGGGCCCTAAGCCGATGGTATTCTCTCCACCCTAGTCAAAAGGTAGCCAGCAGTCTTTGCTCAGACCCGTGGGGGATCCTCTTGTAGGGGTTTTATTACTGGAAAGAGAGAGAAACATTGTCTTCCTAGACTTTCATGCTGATGTGGAGCCAGAAGCCGAAGGAACAAAGGTTACAGATTCTTATCAACAGGCACAGGATGGGAGCTGCCTTGACAAGAGGTAGTAATAGACAGAGAGCTAAAGAAAGCCGGAGGTTTGGATCATCTCCATGTTGCTCTGAACCACAGTCACATGACGCTAAATCCCCTCTGGCCTAAAGTAGCTCAAGCTGGGTTTGTTTTATCCACTACAAGTTTCACTTCAACTGGTTACATAATTATTATAAAATAAACACACAAATTTAATTTCAAAGCTCAAGCACTCTAGGACATTTTAAAATGGAGAGGTCTTCCTTCCTGACCCCCCCCCCCCCGTCCCTCCTCTGCCTTTTTCCCTCCCCCCTCATTCTTCGAGGTAACCCACAACCACTTGTTAAGAGCATTATCCTTCCAACTGTCATGTCAGCGACTTCTGGCAAGCATTCCGAAAGGCAGCAGAGAAAGCTTTGTAATTGTGATTTATCTGATTGTAATATATATTACTCTTGTAGGTTTTCAAACAATGGGTTATTCAAGCATTTATTTCAGTCAGCTTTGTCTGCATTAGTAAATGTTTTGACACTAGCCATTTATTTCGGAGATGAATGATTCATTTGGGTATTTCTCAACAACATAAAATAATACTCCGGGTGAAGGCAGTGCTGGCTTTTTTGGCAAAGCCCAGCCTATTCATCGGCACATTCTCCCTTCTGTTGGGTGTGTTTGCACAGAGTAGGGGCACACTGTACTCTGGAACAGATGAAGAATTCAGGGTTGGGGGAGGCCAAGGCAGAGGGAGACAGAACGAAGCCACACGGGCCCCCATATCTCAGGGCTGAGGACTTGGCAGGATTCCTTCTTTCAGCCATTCCTGTAGGCCTGAGCATCTCTCACCCTTCTGCCTGTTCTGGGCGGCTCTTCATGCTCTGAACAGGGCTTACTCCAGGTCTCTCTGATGGATTAGTTTTGCTCAATTTAGTTGGCATTGCTCTTGGTTGCTTGCAACGCAAAAGCTCTTACAGAGAAAAACCACTGTGTTCAAAACAGGTGAGGAACAGACAAAGGAAAATGAGGCCCAGAGCTTCCAAGCTGGGGAGTGGCCAAGAGGAACCCAGTTGGGGCTGCCAAGGCAAAGTACTTGGTCTTTTCCACCCTCTGTGGCCAGGTGCTGGGAGTCTGGCATAGGGACAAGTCATTTCCGGAAGCCAAAGACAGCATGCCAGAACTTGCCTAGGTCTCACCAAGAAGTTGGTCTGCATGCATTTTGCCTAAGATGGCTTTTACAGAAGTCTGTAGAATTTGCATTTGAAGAATCCCCTAGGTCTTTGCTAACACAATAGATATCTATCCACTTAGGGAGAAAATTGTATTAAAAGAGAACGATCAGGGCAGAGGCTGAAGTTGGCTGTTCCTGTTTTTCTCCTGTGTAGGTTTCATGTGGGGCTCCTTTCTCCTCTGTTGCCATCACCACAGGGAGAAAATAAAAAGTCTACCCTCTATGACAAATAGACACTGTTTGTTTATGATGAAGCATTTATTTTACATAATGGTCAAAAGCAGGGGCTTTGGAGTCAGGCTTCCTAGGTTTGAATTCTCATTTTGCCTCTTGCTGTGTGACAAGTTACTTACTTTCTCAGCCTGTTTTCTGATCTAAAAACCCCTGCCTCCCAAGGCTAATTTAAGAGTGAATTAGGATTTGGAGAGATGGCTCAGAAGTAAAGGGCCCTTGCTGCCTTTTCAGAGGACCATGCAGTACTCAGCTCTCAACATTTGCAGTGGCTGACGTGCAGCTCCAGGGGACCCAACACTCTCTTCTGGCCTCTGAGGACATCAGCACACACACACACACACACACACACACACACACACACAAACATCTTTTTTTTAAAAATCAGCAGGTTAGAAGTTAGTAAGTACAGAGCACTTCTTAGCATCTGGCCTGGCATACAGTAGGCACTGCATATGTTACTAGTATTATTCTTTGATAGATTAAAAAAAATCCTTGAGAGATTATGCATAGTAATGACTACTGAATTCTGTGAGGTCATGCCAAGGAGTCCTGCTGGTCACAGTAGTGGTTACGAATAAGGCACGGGTCTCAAAGTAACAAATGACTGGGTGCAAGCAAATAGGAGTATAAATAGAACTCTGCCTGCTGATACTCTAATTATCCCTTGCTCTTTGACAAGACTCATGTCTGGCTGAATAGCATTAAGCCATACTTACACAGTACTGAAAAGGGCAGTTTCGAAAGATGAGACCCACTGATCTTAAAGTTGTGACGTGTGGTTCAGTGGAAGTGTAAGCAGTCCAAATTACCTCTAACACTGAATTAGCTGAAATTATGCAAGCTTTTATATTGGATAGTAGGATTTGAACATTTTGTGTAGACTGCAGTAATGCACGCTGGTCTTTATGGGATGGCTCCAGACTTAAAACTAATTCTGGTGAATTAAGAATTGTATTTTCCAGGAATTAACTACCCCAATTTGACTGCAGCTGTAAAAATTTTATTAGGCAATACATCCAACCTCAAAGTAGAAATGTGTGTTGGAACCTGCTTAGGAAATAATTATAACTGTGTTGTTAATTTTATATTTGCCTAATAAAACACAGCAGTAACAATGGAGTTGGGTGGCTGCAACAAAAGCAAGCCCCTAGATGTGCTTTAAATGAGTGTTTTTGACCAAGCTGGAAGGAGGAATATGCACCCTGATAAACACTGTCGCCGCTGACATGGTGGCATTAATAGTTCATGGTTATCAGAGTGTAAAGGAGAAACACTCACCAGCCAACAAGAAGCGAGTCTCTGTGCCTCTCAATGGTTTGCTTTGGGAAAGTTTTACTTCCCCACCTACTTAGAAGCACCCAGGACCCTGAGCCTCTCCACGTGTGCATCCACACGGATGCCCACAGGCCTACTTGCTCATTTTTGTTCATCCAGTTTGCAGCATATAGACAGAGGTCAGCTTTCCTTGGAATCCAAAACCATGTGTTTTTGTTCTCGATGTCAAACCTTGCTAACTGTGTCTTGAGAACATGGGTGGATGCCATGCCTCCTGCTATGCCATGCTGCCATCTTTTTCTAGCCTCTTCTAGTCTCATGTAGTATCTTCTGGAGTCTCCAAGTTTCATCTGAGGACATAGTTCAAGGCTGTGAACTAAGTCCTATAGCTATTTGCTTTGGGGATGGGATATGATATCACACATTTCACACCACCAGGAAGTCCTTTGGTGGGAGGATGTCAACACCTTAGTCATTTGTTCATCTGTAATTTTACCCAGGAACAGGCAGAACTTAGGCTCAGATTAATGACACTGAGCTGTTTGTCAAGCCCTTTAAAAACAAACAAACAAACAAACAAAACCCAAAATGGTTGTTTTCAATTTAGGGTAGGTGGACATGGGTTTTTATTTCTCAAAGGAACAGAATGTCTGCATTAAAAATAATTAAATATGAAACAAGTGCACGTATTTAAAGAAAAGCTCTGTATCAGACGATACAGGTAATGATTGAGTATGACAAAATGAAGATGACTGTTGTGAAGGGACAGGTCTGGGGCTGGGCAAGGTGACACACCCAGAGGTTAGTGGGAAAAAGCAAAGAGGTGAGACAACCAAGATGAGGTGGGGTGAGCAGAACCTGGAGGGAAGGAAGCAGCAGAGGAAGCCATCGCTTGGAGTGGCTGGCTAGTTAGAGAAGGGAGCGGGGTTCCCTGAGCCCTGGAGAGAGTCTGGAGCCCAGGCAAGGGGCAGCCGCCTGTCTCAGGTTTTTGTTTGTTTATTGTTTGTTTGTTTTGACTGAAAGAAGGCAGAAAGAAGACGAGGAGGAGGTGGCTGAGGAAAATGAATTGGGGGAGGAAGTTATGAGAAAAGAACAGAAGAGCACATCCTCAGGTGACTGCACTGGGAAGTTGATGCAGGCACTATATAAAAGGGGAAATAGCAACATGGAGAGAGGACACTCCTTTTGAGGAGCTGCTCAATGTTTACCATGACCCAAATATGCTTTTCCGGATTTACTTCATGAGGAACACATCAGATAAAGGGAGGCTTTGCTGAAATCCCACATTGTGCAACTATGAAGCCAGGAGAACAGTTCTCAGCAGATGAAGGGTGGTTTGAAAGCCCTGTTGCAGACAGTCCAGCTCACCATGTAGCTCTGGAGAGAAGGACATGGCAGCCAGTGTGAGCTTTGGCTTAGCAGTCAGCCAGCTGGGGTTCGAGGCCTCTCTCTGTTGCTTACTAACTGCCTAGAGTCAGGCACATCACTTCATCTTCCTGTGCTTGGTTTTTGCTCTTCGGCAAAATGGGAACTTGAGAGTTCCCTGTGGTGGAAGTTTTGGTTATGTTATGTAAATATGTTTTTGTTGTAATCCCAAGTGTGGGATGTGAGAATACACAAGCCTTGTAAGAGAGTAAGTGGTCTTTGTCAGCTGTGAAGGTATTGCACATGGTTTTTGCCAGCTGAAAAACATCGCTATGGGGACTCTGGGAAGGTATAAATGGAGAAAGAGTGAGAGAGTGGGGGATGGGGAGGGAGAGAGGTCACTTCAAGATGCTCCTAGAGAGAAATACTTCTGAGAATGCTTCGAGGATGTTGCTGCTGCCCCTGCTGCTGCTGGTGGTCCTTGTTGCTGCTTTTGCTATTGCTGGGTTGCTGGGTTGCTGGACTACTGGATATCCTAACAATAAAGAGTAGAATCACCGCAAGGATTCTACTATATCCAAAGGTCTACATTCCCTGTTTCTACTAACTTTTCTTTTCTACCTAGTATTGGAAGATTGGGAGGGAGGTAGAGGCTTAGGGAACCACAAATAAAATAGGGTGGGGTTTTTTTTGCATTTTTTATTAACTTTCTTATTCGTTACAATTTATTCACTTTGTATCCTGGCTGTGGCCCTCCTCTCTCATCTCTTCCAAATCCCAACCTCCCTCCCTCTTCTCTCCCTATGCCCCTTCCCTAGTCCGCTGATAGGGGAGCACCTCCTCCCCTTCTATCTGACCCTAGCCTATCAGGTCTCGATAGGGCTGGCTATATCATCATCTGTGGCCTGGTAAGGCTGCCCCCCAACCAGAGGAAGGTGATCAGAGAGCCTGCCACTGAGTTCATGCCAGAGACAACCCCTGCTCCCCTTACTAGGAACCCACTTGGAGACTGAGCTGCCAATGGCTACATCTGAGCAGGAGTTTTAGGTCCTCTCCATGCATGGTCGGTGGTTGGGGTATCAGTCTTTGTAGGGCCCCCAAGGCTCAGTCTTTTGGCTCTGTTGGTCTCCTTTTGGAGTTCCTGTCCCCTCCAGGTCTTTCTATCTCCCCCTTCTTTCATATAAAGTAGGCTTAAAAACAATCAAAGCCTACGGTTCCCACTTCCTGGGTGTGTTTTCATGAGTGAGTCAGTAGGAATTAGCTCTTTGGCCAGTAGCTGGCACATAGTGTGTGTTGCTGTGATTTCCTGTAACATGGCTTTATGGTTTTTGTTGTTGTTGTTTTGTTTTGTTTTGTTTTATTTTGGAAAGAGGGCAAACATTCTCTTTGTGAGGGGTACATAGACAATAGCGAATACAATCCTTAGGTGCTAAAATTGAACAGAGAAGTAACTTTTCTCCCTAAGTTTGTTTTTCCTCCAGAAATGGAAACTGAAGGCAGGGCGTTACGTAAGCTGGACAATACATAAGCTAGACAGGCAAGCGTTCTACCGCTGAGCTGTTCAGCACAACCCAGCCTAGAGTAGTTGCATTTGTGATCCATCTGCTTCAGCCTCGCCAGGAGGTAGGATGACAGGTGTGCACTACCGGCCCCAGTTATTTGATTTTTTTCCCCTGCTATAAGATTTCAATAGACAGGCAGGCAGGATACTCTAGGAACCAAGACCACACCTGATGAAGCCTTTCTCTGGTACAAGATGAAAACATTTTCCAAGGTAGAACAGATCACTTGGGTCAGCTAGTGCAGCAGAGGGTAACAAATTGACAAAAAACTTTTTTCTCCTGTTTTCTTCAAGACAGGGCTTCTCTTTGTAGCCTTGGTTGTCCTGGAACTCTCCTTGTAGACTAGGTCTGGCCTTCAATTCAGAGATTTGCCTGCCTCTACCTCCTGAGTGCTGGGATCAAAGGCGTGCACCACCACTGCGTGGCTGAAATATTCTTGATCTGAGACTCATCTCTTGAAAGATGCAGACTATTGTTCACATCAGGGCAGGTATAAGGGTGTCCACAGGCACTCATTTTGAAGGACATTTCTTCAGTTCACAATGCAGTATTTGTGATTTGAATGAACACTTTCCCTGTGGACTCACCTATTGAAATACCTGGTCCTCCACTTGTTGCACTGTTTGTGAAGATTATGGAACCTTTAAGAAGCCTCGCTGGGGCAAGCTCATCACTGAGGGCCAGGCTTTGAGGATTTGTAGCCTGCTTCTGCTCCCTCTGCTTCCTGGGTGTGCATGGAAATGTGATCAGCTAACTACTGGCTCCTGCTGACCTGATAGGCCTTCCAGGCCACTACAAACTTCACCCATCTGTGAGCTAAAATACACTTTCTTCCTTGAGCAGCCTTTGGCCACAGTATTTTATCACAGCAACAGTAGGTGTTACACTGTTTTTCTCCTTTATTACTGCTAGAACTGAAGGCCTTAGGGCTTGGCAGGATCCTAGCAGAAGGCTATTTTGTATGGTACAAACCCTTTGTGTAGCAGAGGTCAGGTGGGAAGGTGTGCCCTGGAAAAGGCATGGCTTTTAATACCAACATTGTGGTTTTAATATAGGCGAGAGGAAATGTCTAAGCCAGACCATCCCGACTGCTTTAAGCTCAATGGGTTCAAGGTAACAGGAGGGTCTGGAAAGACAACTTTGCTTTCTGCTAAGTGCCTCTGCTTCCATACATTGAGTTGGAAGGACCTAAATGGCCTTGTGTAGGAACTTGAGATAGACTATGCGAGAGAGGTGGGATTTTGAGAATTAGAGCTGAATGAAGGAATGTGATGATGATAGCAGCAATTCTATAAGCATTGGCTTAAAAAATTAGTGTATAGGGTTCAAATATAGGATTCCTAGTTTGGTAGTCATTAATTTTGCACATCATAAGTAGGTATGTGTGTGTGTGTGTGTGTGAGAGAGAGAGAGAGAGAGAGAGAGAGAGAGAGAGAGACAGAAAGACAGACAGACAAAGCCTTTTTTATGTGTAGCATAGGCTGGCCTTAAACTCACAATCCTCCTGCTTCTACCTCTAGAGTGTTGGGATTCTAGGCATGAGCCACATCACCCAGCTTATAGAATTTGGGGTTAGTGGTGGAAAACACTTCAGAATATGTGGTTGTGGTCACATTGGGACAGTTAAGAATGTATGTGCAAGAGCGGTCCTTGGTTGTTAGATTGAGAGGTTTGCAAAGATGGAAAGTTATGATCTTGCTTCATTACAGAGCCCATACTCACACATTTGAAATGCAGCTTGTTGCAGTATGTGGCAAAGACCACTGCAGAGAGGCTGTAGTTCCTAACGTCAGCTGGGCCACAAATGGAGGAAGAGTTCCTGTGTGAAACACAAGATGTGAGCAGTCACGGATTTATCAAAGGATGACAGGGAAAAGCTGCTCCAATAAGTTCAAAGATCCAGAAGAGAGAGAGGAGATGGCCAGTGAAGACAGTCAAAGTGACTTCTCAAAGGATACCCTGACCATGGAGATTTTGCCTCTGAGGTTTAGAACCCTGCTTTTCTAGTGTAATCCAAAGCACGTGGTTATGGGAAGGATGCTGAGGTCTTCTGGCATCCATGGACCACACAGCTCAAGATGACCATCAAGAACCAGAATCAAAAGCCTTCCTCACTCTCCCTTACTCCTTACTTTGTTTCTCATCTCTTCTTTTTCTTGCTTTACTTGTTCATGTGAGATTGGCCCAACCCTGTAAAACCCATTTACCCGAGCCTCTCAGCCCCTTTGCCTAGGACAGGACTCGGCCTCTTTTCCTTTCATTTAGACAGAGCTCTCGGCACCAGAATATGCCATATGCTTGTCTCAAGATGTGCTTTCTTGGAGTTAGGACCCCAGTTCAATCAGCTACAGCTGACTTGGAGCAAGGGGTTTTAATGTCTACAACCACACAGGTTTTAGGATGTCACTGCAGTGACCGCTGTGGAAAAACCCAGAGAGAGTTGGCTGGTAATTCAAATACAGAGTCAACAGCACAGGCCCTGGGAAAAGCTGTCTCTGTGTAGCGCGTGGGAAGCCATAGGTGTTCTGCTAAGATGCTCTTTTGTCTTTTTTTTTTTTCTTTTAAGACCTGCTCATTTTGGACCTTTGCTTTTGGAATAGCAAAACCTAAATAATTCAATTAGACATTTTTCCCCCCTTGCACCTATGGAGACGACTTGGTGATAAGAATCTGCCCATCATCTTGTCAGTTTTATCTGGAGTGCTCAGGGACAGAAAGTAGTGGCAAATAACAATTTGCGGTTGAGGAAATGCATAAAGCACAGCCCTCTGGTCAGAATGTTAATTCTGGGAATGTCGCGTTATCTAGATGGTTATGCCTCGTTTTATTAAAAGGCCTAGGATCTCTCTGATCAAAAATCCCGTAATTTGATGAGGAAAAAAAAAAAAACACAAAAACTTCTCCCCAAATAAAGAATGTTAAATTTTATTTCCCAGGAGAGAAAATAAATTTCCATGGAATGAAAGAAAGAGCAAATAGATAATCATTTCCTGAGTAGCCTTTTTTCAGTGTCCTTTCAGGCAAGTGCGTTTGTGTGTCTCCTGAGGCAGGTGGCGTCTGCTGCCGTGAGACAATAGTGATTAAAGAATGGAACAATTAAAACGGGAAGGAGTTTGTCATCAATTTTAATTTTATGTTGTGTGAATTAATATTTCCTTTTATAATGCAATCGTCTGCCATTTCTCATGCAGGACCAATCCTTGCCTCCACGGTGTACATAATTAGTTTACATTACTCTACAGAAATGAAGTGTCGCTGGTGATCTCGCCTCTTGCTAACAAATCATTCCTGTTGGGGATTCATTGAGAGTCTGCTGAAGTTTTAACTACTGCAATCTAGGATACTGCCCTTAATGTTAAGTATCAAGCTAATTAATTAAAAAGATATGTATATATGCACATACATATGTATGTATATATGTACATGAATATGTAATACATATTTTATATATGCAAATATATAAATGTATGTACGTGTGCCTATATGTATGTACACACACACACACATATATACACACACACACATGTGCATGTACACATATATATATGTATATATTTCCTACCTATGTATTTCCTACTTCCTGGTCTAAGAAACCTAGTATAGAAGCCTAGTGTTCTGAGTTCTTCTACTTCATAGAAAGTATTAATGTTCTTTAAGTATGATATTTGTTGCCTAAACCCCCACCTATCCAACCAGGCCACTCAACAATACAAAAGGGCAGTGAGAGGAAACTTGAGGCTCCTCCAGGAACCTAACAAGATAAACCCACTCACCACAACGTGTACCTTTTCTTCTGAATCTTGATATCAGCATAAAATATGCACAAAAGAGAGAGCTTACTTCAAGATCTAGTTGAGAATTCCAGGGTGTTAGGTTGGCTGGCTGTCGCTGTGATGCAATACCTGACAATTTAGGAGAAAGGGCAGCTTATTTTGGCTCCTTGTAGCAGAGGCTGCATTGTCTCTGAGCTGTGGGAAGGCAGAACATCATGGGTGCTCATGGAGCACAGCGAAGCTGCTCCCCTGCATCAAGAACGGTAGAGGGCATCATCCAGAAAGCCAGGACAAAATATAGCATTCCGGGGCACCCCAGTGACCAACTTCCTCCAGTGTCCCTACCCCATAGACCTTGGACTGCCTCCGAAGAGTGGCAACCGCTGGGGGTGAAGCTTTAAGCAGAGGCACTGAAGCTCCAGGCCACCTATCAATACAATCTCATCACAGGAGAGTAGCCAGATTGTCTCCTTAGGCTTGCTTTGATTCATGGAACTGCCAAAGAGAAGTAGAAATCATCGTGTCTGAGAACATTGAGGTCTGGCCAGGATCTGAGGCCCTCTTCCAGAAGCATAGTCCCTGCTGTTTAGAGAGAGGTTGCTCATTTCTGATGAGTTAGATTTACCATCATCTAATAACCCTTTTTATTGAAAATACGTTTTTAAACAATATATTCTGATAATAGTTTTCCCTTCCACCATCTCCTCCCAGATCCTCCCCTTCTTCTATCCACTTCAGACCTTCTTTCTCTCTCTTTTTAGAAAACAAACAGGCAAACAAACAGAGAAAAAGAAAAGCAAAGAAAGAACGTGGGAGCACATAGAGGCACATGCACAAACATGCACCCCCACATACACATACAGAAAACCCATACTACACAGAATCAGAAACTATAATATATAAGCAAAATACCAGTAAAGTAAAAATTAAAAAACATTATGAGGTAAAAAAAGAATCTCCAAAAATGCCACTGGGTTCATTTTGAGTTGACCATCTATCTGCTGTTGGTCACGGGGCCCATCTTTAAGTGTGGTTGATATTCCCAGTAAGACTCCATTGTTTTTCCCTTTGCTTATGGTTGTCCATTGGAGATGGCTTCTTGGTCACAGATGGAAGCTTATGCACACTTCCCCTCTCAGCTCTGAGACCCCATCTGCTTGACCCTGTGCCAGCCCTATGCTTGCTGCCACAGTCTCTGTGGGTTCATATGTGTCCCGGTCCTGCTGTGTCTCGAAGGCACATAAAGCTCCCTTGGCGTCTTCCATTCCCACTGGATCTTACAATTTCTCATATCCTCCTCAGCAAATTTCCCCAGCTCCTTGAGGGGAAGATGTGATGGAGACATCTCACTGAGGATTGGCTGTTCCAAAGTCTCTCACTCTCTGCACGATGTCCAGTGGTGGGTGTCTGTATTTTCTCCATCTACTGCACAAGAAAGCTTCCCCAACACCATCACCCAGTTACTCTTGAGGACAAAGTAATAGTCTCGACAGCTCTAAAAACGCATCATTAGCACAGCCTTCCGAAGCTAAGTTGCACGCTGGGCTGAACACAAGCATTTCCTGAAGCCTGGGACAGGGAGCTGTGTGGGTGGAGCTACTGCCTAGTGAGAGGTCAAGCCTGATTCTCCCCGACAGAGGGGTGTACAGACTAGTTAGGCAAGGGAGATGGGTTCAGAACAGGAGCCAAACAAACATAAGTGCATAACTATCAATTGTTCATTAGCAGCCCTTCCCTGATTTAGATAGACCGTGGGCAGCACATTCACCAGTGAGCCAGCGAAAGCATTGCCTTTCAATCATGTCTCAAATGACGAGCAGCCAAGGTTTGTTACTGACAAATCTTTAGTATTTTGTCAGAGAACAACCTTAGTTACTGCTGACGACAATCCTACCTGTTGGGTTTTTTAAAAATCTACTTACAGCATGGATTCGAATCGAAAGTTACGGTGTAAGGTTTTCTTTTAAAATAAAATGCTTAAGCAGTGAGTTTACTTAAAGAAACACATTAAGGAACTGTAAGATTAGACTGGAAGCAGCTATAGTAATTTAAAGGAAAAAAAATAAGTGGCTGCACATAGTGTACACACCTGTAATCCCAGCATCAGGGAAGCTGAGACAGGAGGACTTCGTAGTTGGGAAACCTTGTCCCATAAACAGTCAAACAAACCAGCAAGGATGCCATTCACATGACTGAAAGGTGGGAGCTCTATACTAGATCAGCGTATACTAGATCATGTATACTAGATCACGTATACTAGATTATGTATACTAGATCACTTGACCCTCAAGGAAAGGGGGATAAGAACATTGGTGAGCAAGATGGAGGGCAGAAGAGTGGCAGAATCCAGTAGAGGGAGGGGCCACGGGGCATCACCAAACCATTTGCTCTTGAGGTTTGTGCCCTGGGGGCAGAAGTCATGAGCAGTGAGTTCGAAGATATGAAAGTATTGCCGCAAGTGACCCACGCAGACACCCTGCCACATCACAAATACTCAGACATTTGCCTCATCTCTTACAGGCCTGAGGTGCTGATGTCCAAAAGCTAGAGTTCAGAGGCAAGAACATGCTCCAGCAGATAATGGATCTTTGTACTTGATGGGCAATCAGAGTGGCCAAGAGAATGTTTGATTCCATAGCTGTACCTCCATGCCCTGACACATTAGGGCAAGAGATTGAAGGCCCCAGTCAGCATGTGAGAGGGATTTTGAAGTGAAAGATGCTAGGCAAAAAGCCACAGGTGTGTACCACACATAGGTAAGATTTCCAGACAAGAATAGAGACAGGCTTCCCCAAAAAAATCTCTTTGGAGTTTTCGAGATTGGTGTCCACCGTAGATCTCCCACTTGAGGTTCAAAACCTCCTGCTCCCTGGATCCATGAATGTTCTCCCAAACTTGCTCCAACTGAACATTCAGGAAGTGAATGAGCTATAGCAGCCTGATACCACATGAGGCTCCATGGAACCACTGCAGCCCCTCACTTACGGGAACCACTGCTTTACAGTTTAACCAGAGAGCTGTTTTCCAAGGAGAGAGAATCTTACTAGGAAGGTCTTTGGTTAAGCATGCTGGTAGTTTGGAGTGCCTGTGGTAGATCTGTTGCATTTGAGGGTGATCAGGAGTTGGGGAGGAGTGAATTTGTAGCTCCTGGAGAAGAGGAGGAGGGTCTTGGCTATGCAGAGGGATGTGGTTGTTGAAAATGAACTACTTTCCCTCTTCCATCATCCCAAACTTTAGCAAAGCCTTCTTTAATAGAGGTGGGGGGGTGGGGGGTGAGGTGGGGCTGGGAATCACAATGGGGCTGGTTCTACCTCAGAGTCTGGCAATATGGAACATAGGAACCCATGTGATTACAGGAGCCTTGGTGGGAGGACAGTGCCCTGCAGAACAAGCAGGTAGACAGTTAGAGCCATCTCCTCTACTTCTTCAGGCTTCAAGACTGGAGTTTCAGAGAACATTGAGGATAATCAAAGAGGTCAAGTTTCTAATTGTCTTCAGACAGGAAGTAGGGCTTTTAGACACTCATCATGCTATTCAGGCCTGCAACCAAGAAACACAAGAGACAGCTGGGTTTGAGCCCCCACGAACCTGAAATCTATACACACCAGTTGCTGACATGAGGTGGCTAGATTGGTAATGTAACGACTTTTAGATATCTCCAATTCAACTTTTCTCTCTCTCTCTCTCTCTCTCTCTCTCTCTCTCTCTCTCTCTCTCTCTTTCTCTCTACCTCCCTTCCTCCCACTGTGTGTGTGAGTGTGTGTGTGTGTGTATGTGTGTGTGTGTGTGTGTGTGTGTGTGTAGAGACAGAGAGGAGAGAAGGATGGGGGAGAGGTCAGTGCATCATTTGTTAACATCACAAACTTCTCCTTGTCTGAAAATGCAAAGCTGTGGGTCAATGAAAAAGTGTCAAAAAGCAGCCTCTGGCTCTCCAGAGCAGAAACAGCATTCATTGCCAACCCAGAGCCTATCCTTATATTCTATTTTCCTGAGACTTCCAAGAATAGTGGCCACGGGAATTTTCTCCTTCATTCTATTTTGTTACCCCAGCTCTGCATGGAAGGATTTCTCTTTTGGGGTGCATTTTCATCTTAGGCTCTAAGTCTCTCCCATTCAGTAGCATTTTCAGAGATATGATACATATGACTGAAAAAGTAGTGGGCACTATTTCCACCCATAAGGATGCTTCCCTAGGCCCAGGGCTGCTCCCCACCTTTTCCATACTACCTCTGGTTATTCCAGCTAGAGAATGAAGACCCCTGGCTGGCTTCTCTGGAATAAAGACTGCTCCAGGTGTACTAGAGACAGACATCAAAGTACCATCTTTACATTTGGCCTTTGGAAAACCATATCTCACTGTGGTGTGTCAGTCTTACCAGTTTTCCCTGGAGGCTGCTGGTCAAACCTGTTGGAAACCCATAAAGGAAGGGAACACGGACTTGCTGCAAGGGAAGGAGAGACGTTAAACAGAGGGGCTATCTTCCCAGCCATTCCCAGGTTCATTAACTCTCCATCAAGGTTGGTCAGCCCGTCGAGGAGCCCTCCCAGGTGTCCTTTTTCAGACACGTCCCTCGTTTCCTGCCCTTCCCACCTCCAGTATTTACCAACACACACACATACTCATGCACATGCCCTGTGCACACCTGTGTGTGCATCAAAAAGCAGCCTTTAGCTCTCCAGAGCAGAAACAGTACTCATTCTCAACCCAGAGCCTACCCTTATATTCTATTTGCATGTGTGTATATATATGTTTAGTCCACTGATCTGACTTGATTGCCTGTTGCCCACTAAAACATATGCTCCATGAATTTTTTTGTCTATTTTGTGTATTGTTGTCTCCCGGGAACGATGATCACTGTTATTGAAAGACTTGTGTTGCATTGGGCAGAGGTGCCAAAGCTTCAATTAGAAAACATAAGTAGAAACTATCTGACTAGAAGAAGACACAGGTATCTTGGTTTTAGAAAGATCTGAGATGAGCAGACATTCAGGCCAGGATCAAGGACTGTAGCTTGAGCTTATCTGCCTATAGCTCATCGATCCATTATAACCCAGAGCCATGGTCCTTTGTCAACTTTCTTGTCACAAACTCTGCCTTTTGGGTGCTCTGTTCTAGCCCAGAATCTTCAAAAATAGTACTTGGCTCTTTGTCGAACTCACTTCCTCCAGGGAAGGAGCATCTGGGTTTTATGAAGGATGAGTCACATATGTCCACATATCTTGGAGCTTAAGAACATTGTGGGTGGATTGAGGATTGTTGAACACATTTGTCATTGGACTTTCTGTGGGAATCTTGCATGGCTTCTCTTAGCATCTATCCTCTGCTGTCTATCTTCAGAGTGGAAAGAGGGAGCTGCTAGAGGTCAGGGTACACTGTTCAAAACATCTCTCCCATGTTCCCACTGGTAGAAGCTAATCTTTTGCTTCATATTGGTTGAGTGCAAAGTTGAACCCAAAGAATGGGCTCAATTCAATCTGTTTCTTCCTCCCTTTGATCTCTTCATTTCCTATTTTACTTCCTCTGACATTTTTTTTTCTTTCCATTCCCAGGGCAAACTATGCTCAACATGGCATTTGTCCATTTTCAATCATTTCCCCAGAGGCTGAGCTCATGTGGTCACCATTCACCATCTACAGAGATGTTCTAATAAAAACCCAGGGCTGAGACTCTTTGGCCTATGCCAACTCTATCTTCATGCATGGAAACTAGGGAGTATCCAGGATATCAATCTAAAAAGTTCCAGGATCTCCCGAAGGGATGTAGCCCAACTATGAACTGGGTGTAACAGTGAACAATGGTAGCTTCTTACCCAGGTGTCTCTTGAGCTGCCCACATCCTGCTTTTAGCCATTTACATTATCATTTTTTGTGTGTTTTTGAGAGAAGGTGTCTCTGTGTTGCCTTAGCTGTTCTGGAACTCATTCTATAGACCAGGTTGGCCTACTCAGGGCTCAGGAATCTACCTACCTCTGCCTCCCAAGTGCTGAGATTAAAGGTGTATGCCACACTGCCCAGCCATCTTTTATTCCTGTTGGGTTTGGGTTTTGCTTTTTCCTTAATGAGCTCATAGCTGAGATCCAAATCCTCTATTGAAAAGAAATGAAGTGACAAAATGTTCTGGAATGTTCTGTGTTCTATTTTGACATCTAAGTCTCTATGTGAAATGATTCCTGACCTAATCATATTAGCAAAACTGGCAAGATTAAAAGAGCCGTAAACACCAGGCTCAGTGTTTCAACATCCATTAAAATCTATACGGCAGCTCCAAGAATATTTAATAGGCTTAGATGATGACTGAATGTGAATTCATCCATCTCAGTCAAGTCGGGTTATTAAGACAAACATGCTAAATGGTTTGTCCTGTGTTTACCCTGTGCTGGAAAAATGGTATCTTACTTTGGGAAAAAAAAAGGAGGGGTGGCAATAGGGGGATAATGTAGCATGGTCCTTTGTTGGGAGACACATGACATGGGATCCTGCCCCACCTTCACTTCCCATGCCAGCTTTATCACAAGCAAACTGCTCAATCCTCGGGGACTCAGTTGTCCATTTGAAAAATTAATAATGTTGTTGAGGTGGTCTCCAGGGTTTACTGATCTCGAACACTTTCAGAGATAGGTGGAGGGGGTTAGGGGTTAAGAGGGTACATGTTATCATGAAACTGCTCAAGGTACAAGCCCTGCCTCTATCACTAAGTAGACGGACAGTAAACGCACCTCCTTTCCAGCTGTAACTGGCACTAGTTGAAGGGCTAACGTAAAGCAATCCATGTGAATCATGGTATACCTTGAACATCTAATACATGCTGGCTAATTTTAGCCCTTGGTGTAACCTAGGCACAGGTCTCCCTCTTGTCGATAAGAAGGTCATGCTTCACATGCATTATTTAATCTATACTTTACCACTGTCTTAAAAGGCTAAAGGAATCCGTCTGGATTTGAGATGATAAGTTGAGACCCAGAGACTTTAATTTGCCCAGCGTGACTGAGCAGGTGCAGTGTCACGCAGCCTTGGTTCTGGAGTTCTTTCCCGACCTGTATGCCTATCATCCTTAGGGGTTCTAAATACAAATGCAACTATTCGGTCTCCAGCCTGCTTTTCCTTGTGTAGATAAAAGAATTTGGGGGATCTGACTGGTTTTCCTGGAGGTTAGAGCTTGAACAATGAAGCCATGTACATATAGCTTTTTGATTGATTCAGTAGCTAAGATATAATCAACCTTTGCTTATCATTACTATTATTTTTATTTTTATTTGCTGAGACACACCCCCACACTATATAACATTCCCTAGAGAGATGTAAACAAAGACATCTACTCATATAAAATATAACATAAGTAACAAAGTAATTATTTCACCCAAGTCTAGTCATTAAGGCAGTAAGTAGCTTATTGGGCACAAGTGACTCAAAGGTAGCTGTATCACCAAAAACCCAAGGCTTGCATGACCAAGTACAGAAGGTGTGTCCCTGGAGCCTCCAAAGCAGTCTGCAATCAGCTCTGCCACAGCCTTCTCCCTGCTAGTTGGTGTTCACTGCTTATGTCGCCTTGTGGAAGGGCCTTGTGAATCTTGTCACTTTCTAAACTTTCTGAGTCTTAGAAGCACCAAGAACCTCCTAAGTTTTGTTAACTTTCTGAATCTTATCATCTTTTTTCTCCCCTCTCCAGGAGGGAGCATTTCAATTCAGAGGCTCAACCACAGTTATTGCTTTCGAGCTCATATGTAGACTGGATGAGGTAAGCTATGTGGAAAACGAGTGTTGTGTGTAGAGCCCATCAAGGCCTCCCCAAGCATGTTTCTACTGACATCTTGGTAATGCTTTGTTGTAGAGCTGACCCAAACGTCTTTTGTTGGTATAATGTTCTTTTAAAATGTATATGCCTTACCCTTGTTAATTCAAATGATGATTTCCCCACCCCCAACTCTCTTGTTTCATTCCGGATATTGCATTGTGATACTCATTATAAGCATCCTGTCTCAACTCTTGTGTTAACAGGACAAAATAAAGCAACTAGATACAATGTTGTGCAATGGGAGAAGCCAGAGGACAGAAAAGAGGGGAGGAGTTAGAGAGCAGGAAAGAGTGGGAGGAGAAGAAGAGAGTGAGGAGAGCAGAGCTGAAGGAGAGAGCTTGGAGGACGTGGAGCATGAACCAGACCTAAGATTTCACAAAAAGCAAGTAAAATGTGGGAAATCTAAATGTTAGGAAACTGAGGGCGTGGAGGTTTAGGAGGGAGTAAATATTGCCCAGCATTGTGTGCTCTAGGTTAACTAAAAACCCAGACTCTGTGTGGTGATTTGGTTATACAGCTGTTTAAGATTAACAGCAAGCTTTACTAGAAGATAAACCAATAGTAAATATTAATAACCACTTACAACAGTCTTTGCTTCTGGTTGAATGTACAGCAGCATCCCTGGAATCTACCCATTAGATGCCAGTGTCAAGCTCTACTCTCTACACCTCTGCCACAATTGTGACAATAAAATTATCTCCAGACCTTCCAAGGGTCTCCCTGGCATCAACATAGCAACAACAACAACAACAGTGATAATAAATTCAAAAGATGAAAACCACTGGGCAAACAGGTTTGAAGTGAAGCTGCTTCTTCTTCTTCTTCTTCTTCTTCTTCTTCTTCTTCTTCTTCTTCTTCTTCTTCTTCTTTCTCATTCCTCATCACCTTCTTCATCTCAGAGATTTTGGAGTTATTTTAGTCTCCCTAAATAATTATTTGATTCAGCAACAAACTAGTAGAAAAAAAAACATTTGTGATATTGAGATGCTTTTGGTCTGAAGACAATTTTTCCTAGCAGAAATCAGTGCTTTTACCTCAGTAGCTAGTATTAATTGTTTTCTTTGAGGTGTGTAGGCAGCCATTTTGAAAATGGCTTCCCATCTTCCAGTGCCCTCTGCTGGAGAGCTCACCTGCATTGACTCAGAGAAAGTTGGGTGGAGTGGCTTGAAAATACACTGAACAGCAGAAGCTGTTTAGAATAAAGGTCAATGAAACAACCCAATTAGTAAGAAATCGGCAGTGGCTTTTGAACTAGGGTATTGTTTTCACAAGCTTTCTGGTTTCTCTTGGTGGTAGTAGTGTTTGTTGTTGTATGCTTATCTAAACTTGCTTTCAGACCCTCTTTCTATAAATCAGTCTGTTTTGTTGATAATTGTAATAACCAACCAAATCAGCAAAACCTTATACAGTGCTTTCTTAGTGTTAATTGTATTAAAAATCAGTCTATCTTATCTACGCTGCCTCCTTTTGATTTTGAAATAGGGCTAGGACACAGAGTTTATTATTATTTACACATGAGGAAACTGAGACTTGAAGAAGCCACTGACCAAGCTGGGCCAGCCCTCAGCAGGAGAGAAAAGCCTCTGAAGCCGGTGCCCCATGCTGCCTTGCCTTCTGCCTTCATTTGTTTATCTTTTGTTTCAATGATGAAACTCTCCTTCCTCGATATGCCTCATTATCCATCTAAGGAGGCAGCATGTGAACGTGCAGTGTCATTTTGAATTTGCCCTCATTTATTCAAAGCCTATTTTTCATCAAATGATCATTTTTAGCTTCTGAAACTCCAAGAAGATTAAGTTGCCTTTCTCCAAATGTGGGCTCTCTCTCCCGACTGAAGAACGCTAAACATGGACTAGATGCCTAAGCCGTCTGTTGCCCGTGAACGTGAAGCTCTCTAAAAATATTATATCCAAATAACATTCATGTGCATCAGACTCTATCATGATCTACCCGAGACACTGTAATTTATGGCCTTTCTTATTACTTTAAAAGCCTGGGATTCTTGTAGAATACGGTTTAGTGGGTCAAACATTCCCTCTCCTCTCATTTATCAGGCTTTTGATCTTATGTCAGTCCTGATGGTTGGCATGCCTGGCCCAGAGCCCTGTGCTGGGAGATCACACACAACAGGCCTCTTTCCGTTTTAAAATCTTGAGGGGACGCTGCTGCTCCAGCCCTGCCTGGGTAAGCAGAGGAGGTATTGAGTTCCCGCGGTCCTCGCTGCCCCTTTGTCTATTATTATTTTATAGTTTTGTTCTGCATTCCTTCCACTCAACCTCCAGTCCATAGAAGCCTGTTTCTTTATTGGTTGCATATGTCTGCACCCTTTTACCCCAGCAGGGAAAGACAAAATATTCTGGAGGGCTTGGAGGCCTGGGATGGACAGCTAATCCACCCCCAGCTTGAACTAATCGTCGGCCGATGTGCTATTGTACCGGGCCCTGTTCTGGGCAGCTGAGCGGTGGGGTTTCAATTTGTAGGAGCATAAACAGATACTAAAGTTGGAAGAACGGGCTGGGTCATTTGTTAGCAGAGTTCAGATCAAATTATCACAGCGGTCCCCTGCTGACAGGCTGAACAATTACCTCCTTTTTTCTTGATCTTTAAATGTTTTCTGTTTCACTTAAGCCTCAGTAAATAGTTTACTTCTCGTGGGCTTCATTTATTGACACAGAGGGGCCTGATTTATTTAATTTTGTTTCTCTGCCGCCTTCCCAGAAAGAAGTTGTAATGTTTTGTTGAAATCTCTCCCCAATGATAGGTTTATCATGGCAGCTGAGGAAGCGGGTTAATGACGTGACTATAAATTATCTGGCTTTTTAATGAGAGGTTGAGATGCCCAGATTCTAAAGCCAATTTTGAAAGCTTTAAACCAGAAAGCCAGCCTCTGACGCTGGGAAAGGTTGACAGCCACAGTCAGAAACTGGTCTAAAAAAGATCGCTGAACACTGGGGATCTGAATCAGTAATTGGATTATTCCCAACCCAGGAATGCGATTCTTCTTTGAAGAGAACATGGAATATATTGTGTCTGTGATGTTTGTCCCTGCCGCTGTGGGTTCATTGATGTTCGTGGGTTCACCGGAATTAACACCAACATTTGTTTTCACTCTTGCCCCTCCCCCAGCTTCAACCCTTGACTTTCTCTCTTCCATAGTTACATTTGTCTGCTTCTTACAGTCCTACTGGGACGGATTTATCATCATTTGCTAACATATCTGTCTCAAAATCTCAGCTTTGATCAGCTTGTATTTTATAACTTACATCTGTTCTACATTTAACCTTTTGTAATGCTGTTTTTCAAAAATATTACCTGATCTAACAGAAGACCTATACTGGAAAAGAAGTTCTGGAGTGTACATTTCCTTTTAAAATCTCACCAAACATACCTGGCTCCTTGAGCACAATTTTATTACTCTTCCAGAGTCACCCCTTTCATTAAATGTATAAATCCATCGCCTCCCCGCTTCATGACGGGACCTCGGGAGATCCCTAGCTTCACACCCCGCATCTGCTCCCGTCCTGCCATTCTGACCCTCCCTCTGCTTGGAATGTTCCTAGGCCAGGCTGTGGTCACAGGTCTCATGAGGCCCATGGCTGGAACCAGAGCTGGCCTTCCTGTCCCTTTGGCCTGTCCCAGAGGGGACCAAAGGTCCTTTCTACAGGTTCCAACTTCCAGCACATTTGGATTCAATTTCATTGCTTATTTTATTTTAATAAAGTTAATTTATTTTAGCCAATGAATCATGAATTTTTGAGACACCCCAAAAGGTATTAAAATTATATAATAAATACTCATTTCATCTGTCACCCAGTTTAAGAAATAAAATATTACAAGCAACAGCAGGAGGCCCCTTTGATAAAGCCCTCCCCTGCTCTGCTCAGAAAAGTTTCATTGAACTGAGTTGCCTGATTCCAAGTATTTTTCTATATTCTACTAATGAATACAGTGACCCTCAAAAGCCGAGGTTTTCATCTGTGGACTTAATGAAAACGAGTCAGATAAAAGTTAAGCCTGAGCTGGCATGGTGGTGCACACCTGTAATCCCAGCACTCAGAGAAGCAGTGGCAGGTGGATCTCTGTGAGTTCAAAGCCAGCCTGGTCTATAAAGTGAGTCCAAGACAGCCAAGGCTACACAGAGAAGCCCTGTCTCTAAAACCAAGAAAAAAAAAAAAGAGTTGTGCCTATACTGAACATACACAGACATTTTTATTTTCTTATCATTACTTAAGTAGCACAGTATTACAGCATCGACATGACACTTGCCTTAGATCTCCCACATGATGGATGTGAGGACTTGTGCAGGTTCCACACAGATGCTGTGCCACTTTGTCCGAGGTCTGAGCACCCACAGGTTAGGGTATCCTCAGAAGGTCCTGGAACCAATCTCTCATGGTTACAGAAGGATGACTATTCCATCTTGCGATCGGTATTTACATTATTTCCAATTCGGTTCTCTCATAGCGACACTTCCTGAGAATCCTTGTGGGTCTCTTGGAATAGGTGTGTGAGAGGTATTTTGGGGCGTTTTATGGAAAAGGGTAGTTGATTTCCCAGGATGTGCATGTCTCTGTCTTACTGGATTACCCCCACCCTGGTTTTACCCAGAGGTGACTGCACAATTTTACATTCTCACCAATTTTTGTCATGACTCTTGCCAACTGGTGGGAATGTAATGATATCCCGAAGCAACGTCAATTTGCATTTATTTGCTTACAACAAGATTGAAAAAGATGAGATAAAGCAACATTGCCTATCACAGTGTCTGGTATGTGGTGGTAATAGTAGTCACTATGATGGCTATTGCAGACAGCAGTCTGGCTTGATAGTCAAAACAGGAGCTGCCTCTGCTTTCTAAATGGAGACCCGTATCTGAAGTGAGGCAGTGCACAAGCAAGAACCACTGTGGAGGTGGCAGCGGACAGCAGCCCAGAGCACAGAACTCCACTCTTGGCACCCTCCTTGCAGAAAGAGACTGGCATCGAGGTTGGGACTGCCATCTTGAATATGCTTTCTCATCATCTCCAATTACCTTTGCACCTATTCTATGTCTAGACACAGCCCAGGAATGAGAAGGCCAAAGATCAGGCTCTCGTTTTGGAAAAAAAGCCTTTCTCAAGATGAGCTAGCTAATGGGTATCCTGACCTCAGAGGCTCGACAGAGCCAGCTCTGGACAGAGCCCAGTGTTCCTTCTTCTCTGCCTCATCTGCCTCCTACAGAGCATGTCTGGGGGCCACACACTTCTCACCAACTCTGAAGGGCTAGCATTAAGTCCTTCTTCCTGCTGTCCAGACAGTATTTTCAGGGGCACTGAGCGCCATCTTGATGGCTCATGGTACCGGCACTGAGAATGTAAGGAAGAGACAGGAAGCCACCATGTGCTCCTTTCATAAGCAAGGACAGACATTTTAAGTGCATTCTTCTTAGCTGGTTTTTGAGCCCATAACTCTGCTGAGCACACAGCGTTGCCTTCATTTACTGCTCCAGGAGCAGGGTTAAGAACACAAGTAAGTAAGCTCAGCAAAAGCCGGTTTGAGAAAAGTGAGAAACAGGATATTCTATGTGCACATAAATATTTCTGCTTTTCCAAATATCTCCCTTCTTTAACTTTTTTAATGTGTGCATACGTGTGTGTCTATTTGTGCATTAGTGTGCAGATACAGGTGTAGGCTAAAAGGGAGGGTCTGATCCTCCTGAAACTGGATTACAGGTGGTTGTGAGCCACCCAGTGAGGGTGCTGGGAACCAAACTCCGACCCTCTCTTAATTGCTGACTCAGCCCTCAGGCCCCACCTCTCCCTTTTTCAAATGACCAAATGAGTTTTCTTTCCTGTCAACCAAGTACTCCTGTAAACTAGCCCCGTAGTGTGAACAAGTGAGTCTGGACTCACCTCCTTCAGTCGCTCAAAAGCAGCTCCAACCTCAGGGCTGTGTGGGCAGTCCAGTGGCGACCCCAGCTGCGGGCCTTAGCACTTGCGTCTGTGACGTCTGTGACGTGGATGCCTAGTCTGCGGCTGACATTGTACCCAATGCCCCTTTCTGCTCCGATTTCCAAAATGCGTGTGTGAGAGAGCGGCAGTCCCAAATATACCTCTCCTGGTGAAGCAGAAAGAAATTCTCTCCCTCTTTCCAAATCTGTCCTTTGAAACACGCAGAAGCCCATTGAAGATTAAGACGACAAACAAGCTTAAAACACGCTGTAACGGCATTCACAAAGTCACAGGTGTAGGCAGGTCAAAGTGATATCTTGTTCTCCTAAATATTTCAACAGATAAACACACTTTTGATTGTGCTATCTGTTAAAAAAAAAAAAAAAAAACTGACTTTGAACTTTCTGCCAGCATCTCCCTCTTGGGCTTTTTGAAACCTGCAGAGGGCCAGCCCAGCAGATAAGGGGTCTGAGTGGTCTCGGCTGCTGACCGGAGCCTTTCATCTTGCCCGGGCTGTGTGTGTACACAGCCGTTTGCTTAGCCTGAGGACCTTTCTAAAGTCCTCCCATTTGTTAGCCCCTAACACCTGATCTGCAAATAAGCCACAGAAGAATGCAGATTTGAGCCACAGCGGAAGAACTTCACCTCCCCACTCCTCACTGCTCGCCAGCCCTCTGGGCCACCTCTTCCTTTTTCTACATTCCTCTTACACCCCCCCACCCCAACCCCCAACCCCTTCCCTCATCTACCTGCAGATAATTAAAGCATAAAATAGATTGGCTGTATTTCCTGTGTAGTCAAGCAAGGAGCTCCACTCCTGGCACATGCATGTTAGCCAGACTCTTCGGAGGTAGGGGTAGGAGGATCAACAGTTCAAGGCTATCCTAAAATTACATAAGAAGTTTGAGGCCAGCCTGGGCTACATGAAACCCTGTCACAATAAAAGGAAAAGAGGAAGAGGGGGCAGAGAGAAGAAAAGAAGTGAGGCTGGAGGTAGTGAACACAGAATGCCTGAATTTAAACTCTAGTAGTGTGACTTTATACCATCACACCTCTCTGTGCCTCAGCTTTCTCACCAGGAAAATGGGACAGCAGTAGCATCCAGCACATGAAGCCACTGTGAGGATTACACATGGTATATAAATGAAGAACCTGGAACCAGGCTTGGCCACCTGGTACATACAAAGTCATGTCCAGAATTACAGTGACGGTGTGATTGTACGCATGCAGGAAGTCCCGAAGGCAGTTTCTGTGCAGTTACCAATGACGGCTGAATGATTTGAATTCCACCATGTGACCTTTGACAAGCACCCTGAGACAAGTACAGTGGCCCTTTTGCAGACAGGATTGCTCAGAGTTGCATCTAACTATTTGATTATTTCTTCATTGAGAGATGGGAAGGGAAGTGCGTAACTGGGCAGTGTTGTGGCCAAGGTTCGAAAGAAGGAATCTGGAAGGTCCTGATAACATCATTGGCTGTGGTGTCACAGCTATGGGTCTTTCTCTGCCACCCACGGGACATGAGGAAAGTGAGGCCTCCACTGGCCAATACCTCTTGAGAAAATATCACTAACATTATCTCCCAGTGAGTTGCTGGTTTGTCCCCTAACTTGGTTTCCACTTGTTTTTCAATGACAAACAGAACAACACCGCTAACGAGGTAGCCATGTTGTGTGATGGAAGTTCTGCTTTCTTTGTAAACCTTCTTCGTTGTGTCCTGTAACTACGTTTTGGTTTTGATCCCAAGTGTGGGATTTTAGTTGGGCTATAGCTCGTCCACAGCTGTTAATTGTCTCTTGCCGGGCTTGGCCTTCCACACGTGGCATGGAGAGGGGCGTGGTCTAGGACTCTGAGGAGATCGATGAGAGCCCAGAAAGGGAAGGTGGAGCACGTGGTACTGGCGTGTGGCATGTAGCAGGTTGGAGAGACCAGGGAGACAGATGGCGTGGCGGTTTGGAGCAGACACAGGGAGAGAAAAGATTCAGGGCACAGGGCCTGGGAGGAGGCTGCTGGTTGCGTTTGCTGTTCTTTTAGGTACAGCCCTAAAAGAGCCCATTGACTCTAAACAGCTGGGAGAAGCAAACGGTCTGCGACCCCTCTCCCCACTAACCTTCTCTTTTTTTACCTAGAGTTGGGGGGTTGATGGAAAGGAGGTAAGGCCTAAAGTAGAGTTTTTAAAATGAGTGCTCCAATATTGGCCTGGGAGATGAGCATGTATCCTAGGGAAGGTGGTTAATGTATCCTCTAGAGAAGTGAGAAGTGGTCCCATGGTTGATGCTGAGTCAGAAGGCAGGGGTGGGGCTGTTTGTGATCTGTGCTGTGCCTGCCCATGATCTGGTTTATAGCAGCATTTTTTTTATTTGTTTGTTTGGTTGGTTGGTTGGTTGGTTGGTTTTGTTTTTATAGTGGTTTTTTGTTGTTGTTGTTGTTGTTTTTTGTTTTTGTTTTTGTTTTTTCTGGCAGTTTTTGGTCACAGTGACCGATATGTAAGCAAATCAACTTAAAGAAGGGATTGATTTGGGTTCAGATTTGGCTCCTTTGCTCTGGGACAGTGACTGATCAAATAGAGCACCATGGGAGAGAAGCTGCTCTGAGAAAGGCCTGGAGGGAAGATCTTTCATTCCAGCGACCTACGTCCCCCCAACCAGTTTCCATCTTCTAATAGCCTATTCAGCTATGAATCAGTCAGTGGCTGGTAAATTCAGAGCCTTTATGATCCGGTCACTTTTCCAAAGCCCATCAGCTGGCAGCCAAGTCCTTAACTCATGAGCTTTGGGGAGACATTTCTCATGAAAGCCACAACAATTCCACCTGAATACCAATGACACACCACTGCGGTGCGTATTCAGGACTCTCGGCTGGCATGTAAGATTGGGTTTGATTATTATTCATTGTCTACACATGAGGAAACTGAGACCATGAGGAGTTAGGTCACTTTACTGTCATGAATTAAATCTGAAATGTTCTTCAGAGGCTCGTGGTTTGAATACTTGTTCCCTCCCGAGCCCCTTTATTTTGGAAGTCTGTGGAGTCTTTAGGAGGTGGGGCCTTGCTGGCCAAAGTAGGTTGTACACATCCGTGGCACTCTCTGCTTTCTGGCCTGCTATGATGTGAGCAGCTTCTCCTCTACACTCCCACTGCCAGGAGCACACATGAACAGAAATCAAAGACCTTTTGAAATGTATTTTGTTTTTAATTGGGCAAATATGTGTGGGGATGTGTGCCCATGAATGCAGGTATCCAAAGAGGCTAGTGCCAGTTCATCTTGGAGCTGGAGTTACAGGAAGCTGTCAACACAGCATGTCCGGGAGGCCTGCACTTCTCTATGGCCCAAAGCCATAAACAGTACCCAAAGAAAACTGTATTCTCATACTTTTAAACATGCTGCTAGTTGCCTCCATTTGCAAGTTAGGAGATTTTATGCTGAATTTGAAACTTAGGGCTGAAAATGTCAGGCTGGAGTATCTGGCAAATGTCCATATGAATTGCTTCTCAGTGACAACTGCCTGGGCATTCGTGGCCACTGTCCTTTAAGAAAGACAAGTACATTCCATGTAGCCACAGACCTACCTCTTCTTATTGTCCCTTTATACACTGACCTTCCTTTCTGGTCCTTGTTAAATGTTTGAGTCTGAGATATCTGACCCCATTCCTGTGAGGACCACACACCTTGTATGATCTTGCCCTTTTAGGGCATCATGAGACCAGACTTGGTGGTCTTGGTTGGTGGAAGTGGAGGAAATGCTGGCCTTTCATATGAGTAACAGGAGGGTGTCTTTGCCCAGGAGGGTGCCATCTTTCCCTGCCCCACCTGGCCCCCAGGGCTCAAGAATCTGACAGGTTTATTATCCCGCTTCTCCTTACCAAAACCCTTCAGTGGCTCTTACTCAACCCATTTTATTTATTTTACCTGATCTCCAAAGAGCCCAGACTCATTACAGACCCTGGTGAAGCTTCCCACCCCTCGCCTCTTCGGAGAGATCAGCCAAGCTGATCAATAGAACCACACTTTAATTTTTCTTAGACAGCTAAGGCTATGTGTATATGTGGAGGGGGGGTTAAAACACATAGTTATGATTCCTTTTGCCTTGAGGAGCTGCTGATGTTGCTTCAGTCTCGGCTTGGGTGAAACTTGATGCAGACATCACCGTAAATGGGTCAGGCTGAGGGAAGAGCCAACAGTTGGCCACATTTGTGCAAACGTTGGTCTTTTTGTTTTTGCCAGAGGTTAAAAAAAAAATTCTAATTTCTATCAGTCTAAATTGAGTTGGGGAACATTATCAGCTGGAAGGACCCTTCTGATTTGACAGGCCCCACTGTATGGTGATTAATTACTTCTCAGCTTCATTGGACTTTTCTAATTTCTTTTTGCCACTGGCTGGAGGCACTGAGCGATAAGTACTGCTCTTATTATTTCGTGTAAAGGAAAATGTCTATTATGCTCTGTCGTACAAGTGCACAGGATGAAAGGACGGCTGGTCAAGACCCTTGATTTTAGCTTCCCGGCTTCCCTCACCTGTTCTGAGAGGGAGGTGGCCACTCATGGCTTCCTGTCAAAATCAGAAGATAAAAATCATATGCTGTATCAGAGCCCTTGACATTTTGGAAATTTGTATAATGATTTCCCGGCAGTTAATCACAACAACTTCTGTTCCAAATGCAAACGCAACTAAAATGCTGTCCTGAGACACGCACCCTACTGTTCATTTCTCTTCATCAGCTCCTTCGTTTGGCCATAAATTAAACATGGAATTGCCTTATTATGAGAAAGGCAGCGACTGTTGTTATTGCTGTTGCTAATAAATAGCTGTAATTGAATGTGAGTGCTCTTTGTGGCTGAGACTGTGGGGTGGTTGGCAGGAGCTCCTCGTATTAGCCCAGGACTGCTGACATGGGCCAGGCTGGCTGCCTTCTTCGGGTGATCACTTGAGATTTCTGTGCCAGGTGTTTGTCTTCTTTGGGAGGACACATACCCATCCACACAAAGGATCCCGATTGGGCAGTGCCTTCTACCTGCTAACCCTGGGGGCTGGGCTGACGCTGAACTTGAATTCAGATACTTTTGGGAGTGAGTATATTTACAATGGGGCTTACACAGGGAAAATCACTGCTTATACCCCTGAGAAAATTGGGGATCACTGTCACTCTTTGGCTGTTCAGGATGCTACTGCTTCATGGAGCCTCACTCCAAAGCAGGAAAGGGCAGGGCTGAAGATCAGAGCCCTGTACAATCCAAAGGTTTTGCCAGCCTCGGTTGCTATCAGGAGGATGAGGAGGAGAGAGCCATTTAGTGTCTCTCTCTTTTTTTATCACATGATTAACTATGTGCCATCTGCTCTGCCAAGCACTTCATGTCCATTGGTCCCATATAACCCTTGCAGCTCACTTAATGTCAAAACTGTTGTGAACTCATTTTTATAGGCAAGAACATCTGGGCATATGAATTGCATTACTTCTCAGGAGCACACACAGCTGGAAAAAACAATAGTGACCGTGAGGACTCACTCACCTTCTCTGCTCTATTGTCACCTTTGCTCCCTTTCCCTTTCCTTGCCCTCCCTGCCACCTTTTTAAAATATGGCATTTTGGTGATTGAACCCATGGTTTCATGCCTGTAGGCAAGTGCTACACCAACCCTATTGCTATTTATTATCTTGAGACAGGGTCTCGCTAAGCTGCCTCAGCTACCTTTGAACTTATGGTCGTCCTGCCTCAGCCTCCAAAGTAACTGGGATTCCAGGCCCAAGTTCTGAGAACTGCTTACTGCCTCCTAGTCCTTCATCAGCTTTTTCCTCTCTTACAAACTGCCTGGTGACAAGAAACAGGTGGATCTACAAGTCTGAAACTAGCTTGGTCTCCATACTGAATTCCAGGCCAGCCGGGGCTGGAATAGTGAGACACTACGGGCAGGCCGTAATGGTAAAAAAATATATATATATTTTTTTCCTTGCTTGAGTCTTATTTGTTCCATAACTAATCACTGACCACCACAGTCAGATACACTGCTGAGTTCTAGAGATCCCCAGGTACAAGTCCCAGTGTTCTGACCTTCCAGAAGTGCTAAATAGTATCACTAAAGAAATCACTAAAACATTAAAACACACTGCAAGACAAGCATCAGCAGTGTGCTGTAAGTCCAGGAGAGCGGAAAAAAGGCTGCAAGAAGGTTGGCATTTGACCTGAGTCTGGGAGGGCTGAGGACTGATGGAGGACAGTTGAGCCTGAGTGCTGGTTCCCGGGAGAATAAGACAACAACCTCCAGCAATTGGGGAGGTGGCTGTGGTCCTTAGGCAATCGCGTACAGTGGTGAGTTTGATTCTAACTGCATGCGTTCTCCTTTGTTTATTCTTTTGCAGCACTGGGATTGAAGCCATGGCCTTCCAGACTCCAGGTGAACACTCCACCACCAAACCCTACCCCTGCCATCCAATCCAACCTCTAAAATGGACTGTTTGCGACTTCTAGCAAGACCTTTTCCTGGTTTGAGCCTCGGTTTCCTTATTTATGCAGGGCTGCCATTGCCCTTTTTCAGATACCCGTACACGTGGCTGGAGTTGCCTGGTTGGATGTGCTTTCTATCCTCTTGGGCGGGGAGTGTCTGCACAAGGTCTCGCTGTGCGGAGGGGGCTGTCTTTGAGTCTGCTCAGCCTCCTGAGTGCTGGGATTCCAGGTGTGCAGCCCTGCGCTATACCCGTCTATCTGGCTCTAAATGCGAAGCTGTTGCAGATGGAACCTTCAAGTCCAGCCAGCCAGATGCAGCTAACACTGAGGGGCAGGCACAGGGTCAAGACAGACTGATTGTGATCCATTACCCGTCCATTACCCAGTACCATGTGCTCAGCACACACTGTCACTTCTCCAGTTTTTCTGGCTGACCCGTGCTTTTTGTTTGTTTTCTTTCTGTGAGGATGGAGGGCGTATACCTCTGCCCACAATCCTCACATGAGTGAGAAAACCAAATCTAGACCACCAGAGGGTCTCAAGCTGAGAAAAACAGTTCAGACTGAGGTTTCGTGTTGAATTAAAAGATTTTTTTTTCCTGTTTTTTAGGCCAGAGAAAGTGTGCATACCCTAAAAGAATTTAACTTCATTTATTCAATGTTCATGTTAGTGTCTGAGTTTGCCTTCTAGGCTTTGTGTCTCTACAGCTTTGCCCTGAATTCTAAGTAATGGTATTACAAAATCCTGGAGCTAGTGGCTGGAGAGATGGCTCGGTGGTTAAGAGCACTGGTGACCCTCCCAGAGGCCCTAGGTTTGATTCCCAGTCACCCACAATGGGTGAAATCTCCAACTCTGAAGCCCTCTTCTTCTGCACCCATTGGAATGGGTGCCCTTGCTCCAAAGGAGTCCAGGAAGAAAGGTCCGTGCCAGCTCCAGCGTGGCATCCAGTATCATGGATGCTCTGAGGAAGTAGGTCACAGGGATTTGTAGCTTGTTGCCTATGAGGGACATGCCCTTAAGACTGTGCCTTTGCTGGGTATGTTGGTGTAGCCAACCCCTGACTAGAGGCTCAGTCATGTGACTTGCTTTGGTCAAGAAAATGTCAGCAAGTATCAGGTGAGCCAAGGTTCGCACAGCCCGCTTCCTCTCTCGGCTCTCTGCCTTCTGGGCCAACCCACACTAAAATGAGGCTTATAGAGCAGAACTGAGCTGACCTGGCTGTTCCAGCCAAGGCTGTTATAGAGGAGCTGCAGCCACAGAGAGAGCCAGCCAAGATTGGCAAAGTTCTAGACCGCTTGCATCTGACCCCAGATTCCAACTGAGGACCAGCCAAGACCAGAGAAAGAGGCAGGGCACCCTGCAGAATTCAGAAGCCGAGGATACACTCATTGCTTGGGCTTGGGAATGGCTCATAATGCAGAACTGTGCCGGCCACAGATGCTGCCACACCAGCCCGGTAACTTACCGCCAGGCTCATCCCCAGAACACACCATTCAGTGTCTGGTGTATTTTAGAAGTGGATCTGGGCTTAGCTCCCTGTCCATTCCTAACTCTGTGACCGTTCACCATCACTTTACTTCTTGAGGCCTCAGTTTCCTCAGCTGTATAATGGAAATAGCAATAATGATAATGAACCAGAGCCTGCTTCATACAATAACTGTGGCTGTTAAGTGAAAAGGGAGCACAGAGCCTGTTCCACATGTTTAATAGCAGCAACTCGTGTGAGCTTCCTAGCTTCACTTCTTTCTATCAATTTTTCAAAATCTTGGGAGAGTTCTCTCCTTTTCCCATAGCAGTGGACAACCCCTTTAACCTGTATGCCACGCTCGATGACGCTGGGACACGTACCTGCAGAATTTTCCTCTGGCAAGGACCACAGACAACACGTGGCTCCTCTGAGCCCTGACGCCTTCACATTCAGGTGTGCTCAGCGTGATGCTTAGGAAATATCGTTGGCAGTCTCCTAAAAGACACGCTTCGTCCTCCGGAGGAGCTGGTTATCCTGGTGGAGTAGTACCAGCCTTCCCTAGTGTGAATTAAGATTCTACAAAACACTCCCTAGATGAATAATTATGCAAATATGTACAAGTCAATAAACAGGGTGATCTATGGACAAGTAAACTTGATGAATTCTGAGCCCATACCAAACTTCCAACAATGAGTAGGAATGAGTCCAACAATGTTGTTTGCTTTTCTCTAAGGAGGAAGCAGAGGATACGTTTTGAGAGTCTTTTAACTGCAAACCTCTCATTTTTGAAGCAGTGTTTTATGGACCTACTAGGTTACAGAAGATCCCTTCAGGAAATACAGTTTAGGTACCTTGCTGGAAATAAATCTGGAATGCCACCTCCCCCCCCCGCCCCGCCCAGGGCAGGAATTGCTCTCTGCTATGGAGGGGGGTGGGAGTAGGCACATGTGGAACCCTGCTCAATTTCTCTGTTCTCTTGGCTCCTTTGTTCAGGCCCATCTTCACTTTTCTGGTTGTTTTGCTGGCCACAAGAGCCAAAAAGTTAGAGCCCTCTTGTTTTCTCTTATTTCCTGTTCTTGGAGTAAATTGCACGGGCAGTAGCGGACAATTCCTCATTCCTTCATCATAGTGTGAACACACAGGAAGCAAGCAGCATCCTCTTTGTGCCAGAGCATGGCTACGGTGCTGGAGACATTATTACCCCTTCATCGCCACTCCAATCAGATGAGGTTTAAATGGAATTCTGTCAGGGTCACAGACAAGATTTTTTTTTTTTTTTTAACAGGCACACAAGATACCATTACATTTCATCTTGGGACAATTGTTCTGTAGCAAAGTGTGTTATTTTCCGGCAGGTAATCCCCTACCAGGCTGTGGATTTTCCATGTTCAACATCAGCCGCTACAACCAGAGAGCAACCAACTGTGTTATTGACAATGTTTTAATTACAATACAGAAAAGATACAAGGCAACAAAGACAATGACATTATCTGGCTGTCAGGCATTTGTACATATTTAAGAGAACTCTTGCAGTTGCTTCTAGCATCTACATGTTCTTCTAATTCTGAAGATTCCAGTCGTATCTATGGGATTGCTTGAGATGAAAAAAATAACACTCATGGAAATGATGGTCTCGGGCTGCACAATGAATGAAATTCGAAGCTCTTAGGATTGTCGGCTTGCACCAATGTTAGCGTGAAACCTAATCGTTGCGTGGCTTTGTTCTTTTTCCATCGAGCGTTGTTACCAGGCGAGCTAATCTAGGCTTCGGGACAGGGCAGTCCTGTGCATCTGAACAGGCAGCAGCTTTTGAAGTCCCACGATTCCTTCTGCTTGCTAATTCTTCCATTTGTTTGATTTTTGGTACAAAGAAAATGAAAGAATATGATGAGATTATGGCATTTTAAGTCAATATTTATTAAAAAATCAATCTAGATGAAAATCTGCCCATCCCTCTAATTAGACGAGGCAACTTGAGGTTGATTTTTAATTGCAAAAGTAATTACACGGAGCAGATAGCCAGTGACATTTGATTATGTAGGTGATTGATTAAAAAGCCGAGCTCACCGAGCAGATTGTCAGCCAGGGGATCCAGACAAAAGAGCAAATTAAAAAAGTTGTCCTGTTAGTAATCACCAAATTCAAGGATGAAATTACAGAGCCAAACACCTTCATGGCCCCCGCTCTCATCACTCACCGCACGCATTCACTCCAATGTCTGATAAAGAAATGGATTAGTGTGAAATTAATTGAAGGGGGGAAAACTGGGGACTAGACTCATGGCTGAAAATAAGGCTTTTAACAAGTTGAAACAAATTTCTCTAGTTTTATAATATAACTTGTGTGTTTGGTGTGTGTATGTATGTGTGTGTAAGAGGGATGTTCCTGTAAAGGATCTTTTCAGAATGTTTGATGGAATTATCTGTTAAGAGACAGAGTGAGGGGGGAAAAATCCCACTTTCTAACAGAATAGGATATTAAGATGTCTTGCTTGTTATTCATTTCATTATAACATGAAAGCCCAGGGAACAGGCTGTACACTTGGCAAGAGGACCCCTGGATTTGTAAACAGCCCTGCATGACATATTGCGTAGAATAATAAAGGGGTTTCCCCATCCTTCAGGACTCTGGTGGCGTCCATTTGGGGATATTGTGGATAAAAGTAGAATGGCTCTATCCTGGTATAGCCCTCAAGAGAACATGAGTCTGGATTACAACAACATTTCCAGGGAAACTGAGGCAGGGCCACCCAATGCAATTCCAGCAACCCTGAGAGTCCTTGCTGAGCTGCTCAAGCTGGCACGGATGGAAAGGGGGTAATAAAGTAACTCAAGAGATAAGACCTGAATTACCGCCTCTGTCCATCCGCTGCTTTGTCAGCAGATGCCGTCCACACAGGGCCTCGGATGGGCATGGGCTCCTCACTGCCCTCCAGGGCAGCTGATTTCAGCTGTTTTTAGGTTCAGAGTCTGTGTGTGCCCGGGAGATGTGTATTCCGACAGACAGGTGTTTGGATGCCTGTGTTACCCAGGCCTTTCCTTGAGCTTGGTAATTTGAAAAATAAATCTACCCCTTCCTCCAGCACACACACACACATATTGGCAAAGCAATTTGGTTAAGAGTTCTCATAAGGGGCTAGAGAGATGGTTCAGAGGTTAAAAGCACTGACTGCTCTTCCAGAGGTCCTGAGTTCAATTCCCAGCAACCTCATGGTGGCTCACAACCATCTAAAATGAAATCTGGTGCCCTCTTCTGCCATGCAGATGTACATTCAAATACACATTGTATACATAATAAATAATTAAAAATTAAAAAAAGAGTCTCATAAAGTACAACTATGGATATATCTGTAATGTAGGCAACTTTGCTCTAAGTTTGGTGTCTTAGAAACCCCAAACCATATACACCAGCAACCATGGGTGAGGCCATTGAGAACAAGGCTTTCACAAATGCCCCACTGTAGAAAGAGCCCATGTGGCTGCCACCTGAGAAATGGGGTAAGTGGGTGCATCATTCAATGAGCAGCTATGTGCTCAAGAGCCCTTCACCATCACACAGCACATCCAGGCACAAAAGGGTATGAACTGATCCTTCCATGCCAATAAAGTCCAAACTCAACGAAATAAAACGTTACCATTTCAGAATCTACAGGCAGTACAAGGGTTGGACTATGGTCAGGGTTAAGTTTAGACACACCACATTGGATTGTTCCAGGTTTCATCTTCCATGGTAGTCATCAAGTTTTTGTGCAACTACCTATCTTTTGTGTTCTTTTCTATTTTTTTTTTTCTAGTCCTGGGAGCTGAATCCAGGGCTTCCTACCTGCCAAGCAGATGCTCTGTCACTGAGCCACATCCCCAATGTTTTTCTTTTCCTTTCCTTTCCTTTCCTTTCCTTTCCTTTCCTTTCCTTTCCTTTCCTTTCCTTTCCTTTCCTTTCCTTTCCTTTCCTTTCCTTTCCTTTCCTGTCCTGTCCTGTCCTGTCCTGTCCTGTCCTGTCCTGTCCTGTCCTGTCCTTTCCTTTCCTTTCCTTTCCTTTCCTTTCCTTTCCTTTCCTTTCCTTTCCTTTCCTTTCCTTTCCTTTCCTTTCCTTTCCTTTCCTTTCCTTTCCTTTCCTTTCCTTTCCTTTCCTTTTTTCTTTTCTTTTCTTTTCTTTTCTTTTCTTTTCTTTTCTTTTCTTTTCTTTTCTTTTCTTTTCTTTTCTTTTCTTTCTTTTTCTGGTTTTTGGAGACAGGGTTTCTCTGTGCAGCATTGGCTGTCCTGGCCTCACTTTGTAGACCAGGCTGTTCTTGAACTCACAGAGATCCACCTGCCTCTGCCTCACAGAATGCTGGGATCACAGGTATGTGCCACCACCCCTTGCTCACATCCCCAATTCTTACGCTCTTTTTTTGAGCTTCTGAATGTAGGCAAGTGCTTATTCTCTCTCTTTCTCTCTCTCTCACACACACAAAGTGTGACTTCAGAAAATATGGGAAGCTTAGATAACAATTAAAGCGCTGGCCTAAGCCAGACGTTCAGTGAAAGACCCTTGAAACAGGGAGTAGGGGTTGGGGAACAGGGGGCACAGCCACTCTCCCTGTGCTTCCCTAAACTCTGCAATGGTGACCACAACCACAGCATCTGCTCTGTGTCTCTCCAGAGCCTGTTACATCATAAGGCGGAGGAAGGCATCTCTAGAGACGGCTGGAGGTCTCTCTTCCTCTTTGTGAGCTCACTGCTGCCGTAAGCGGTCCCACCCTCATGACTTGTCATCTAACACTTCATACCTTACAAAGGCTTCACTTGTAGGTGCCGCTAACACATAAATATGGGGTCCTAGCAAGATGGTTCAGTCAGTAAAAGTGCTCACCACCAAGTCTGATGACCTGGGCTTGAACCCTTGAATCTGGGAAAGGGTAGAAGGAGAGAACTGGCTCCACAAAATTATCTCTGTCCTCCATTATGCCCACCCCCCATATCAGACAAATAGACCATAATAATAAAAGACGTGCTTGGGGCAATAAGTTTCCAACATAGGAACCTTTGAGGGAAACCACAATCATTGGCCACATAGAACTTCAAGAGGAGTCACTGAGTTAATATACTTAAAATAGGCAAGTCAGTGCCTGGCAGAGACAAAGGCCTTAATAACTACAGAAACACTTTGAGCAAATAGTATTGCTGTTGTGGTTAATTATTTTATGTAATAATGCTTGTATCTGTGACCTCCTTTTAATGCTCTTTTAGAAGCTGAGCTAGGATTCTAGTTCTGCCATATTCCACAGGCCAGCACAGCTCCTGGAGATCCATATTCATCCCATCGTCCTCTGACGGGGCAGTCCTTGAGCATGATTTTTGCTTGTGTGACGAGGTTGGGAGCAGAGCTGCTTGTCTGTGGTAGCACTGTGTGGAGAATCTGCCCTGGCCATGCTCGCCGCTCTTCAGTCAGCAGTCCTACAGCAGGACTGAGCTGGCGGTGCAAGCACTTCACTCTACTTCTAGGCTACTAGAGACCCAGTCAGGCCTCCAGAGAAGGCCAGGCTAGACCACAGCCATGCCTCCAGCCTATCCCTGTCTGCCACAAGACATTGGTTCAGCCCTTCACCACCAACTCCAGGTGTGTTAAGTTGGTGGTAAAATGTCTCCAAATTTCAACACTTCTCTGTGAACACATCATTTGCCACGAGATTTCCATTTCATGCATCCAGAGGTGAAGAGCGTTTTGTTTTTGTTTTTTGTTTTTTTTTCCTCCCCCAAATTAGTACGAGTTTGCTTGACAAAGTACCACAGACTGGGCAACTTAAACAATAGAAATTTACTTTTGCATGCTGCCAGAGGTGGGACATCTGAAATTAAAGGATTGGCAGGCTTTCTCCTTGGATTGTAGGTGGCTGTCTTTCCCTGTCTTCCATGTTCGTCCCTCTGTGCTCACTGTGTCCTGATTTCCTCATCTCTCAAAGATAGCAGCCATATGGTATTGAGACCACACAAATAACCTCACTTTACCTTGCTTACCTCTTGAAAGCCCCCATCTATCCAATTCTGATGACTTCAATGTATGAATACAAGTTTAGGCCTGCAGAGAGGAGTGGAAGGGAAGGTGGCAGCTCTGGGCTTAGGCTTCATGAAACTTGAATGCTCCTGTTCTCAGACCCTTCCCTGGACAAGGCCAGACTGGCCTTCTGCCACACAGAGCAGGGAAGAGGTCTCCTATTCTCCCAGTAGACTTCAGAAGAGTCTTCCATATTTTCAAAGTCTATATCTCTTGAAAGAACCAGCTTTTGTTTTTATTGATTTTTCGCTATTATTTTTTATGTTCCTGGTATGTTAGTTTTTATTTTTATCTTTTTCAGTTCTTTCTCTCTTTTCTTTTGTCTTATCCCCCAACCCTACCCTCACCCCCAACTCCACCCTATCCCCAACCTCATCCCAGATGCTGGAGATCAAAACCAGGGCTTCATGATTGCCTCGTAAGACCTCTACCACCGAACTAACTATAGCCTTAGATTTCTGGTTTCTTTTTTATAATTTTTAAAAAATATATTTTTAAAATTTTTAATTATATGTGTTTATCTGTATGAACGTGTGAATGTTGGTGCCCATGGAAGCCGGAAAAAAGTGTTGGGTCTCCTGAAGCTAAAGCTTCAAGAGTTGCCTGATATGGGTGTTAAGAATCAATCTGGTTCTCTGCAAGGGTATCAAGGGCCTTTAACCACTGAGCCATCCTTCTTTCCTTCCTTCCTTCCTTCTTTCATTCATTGGGGTGGGGGTAGAGTTTAGAGTCAGGCTTTCTTTGTGTAACAGCACTGGCTGTCCTGGAACTAGCTCTGAAGACCAGGCTGGCCTTGAAGTTACAGAGATCCAACGGCCTCTGCCTCCCAAGTGCTAGCATTAGAGGCCTGTGCCACGACCTCCTGGCTCAGTCTCTGCTTTCCTAAGTTCACATTTAGATTCCCTTCTTCCTTCCTCATTATGAGCATCTAATCATTTATGTTTTCTCTCTAATCACTAATTTTTTTATCTGCATCCTACAAATTTTGATACAGTGTATTTTCATTTCTGTTCAATTAAAAGCATTTTCCAAGCCCGGTGGTGGAGGAGCATGCCTTTAAGTCTCAGCACTTGGGAGGCAGAGGCAGGAGGATCTCTGAGTTCAAGGTCATCCTGGTCTACAGAGCAAGTTAGTTCCAGGACAGCCAGAGCTGTTATACACAGAAACCATGTCTTGGAAAAATCAACAACATCAACAACAAAGGTATTTTCCAATTTGCACAGAGATATTTTCAACTTGGATGGATCAATTAGAACTTTTGGTTTTCAGGGTTTAATTGAGAACATAGTTTGCCTTTAGTTATCTTATATTTGTTAACATGTGTTTTACATGCAATGATACAGCTTATTTTGAATAAGTTCCATTGATTAGTTTGTCTATAACTTAGTATTTTTCTGTCTATAATTTATTATTATAATAATTGAAAAGGAATGCTAAAATTCCACTAGCTTAGTATGTGCAGATCCTGGATTTGAACCTCAGCACTGCAGGAAGAAAGGAAGGGAGGGAGAGAAGCAAGGAGAAAGGAAAGACAAATGGAAGTGACTGAAGGAGAAATTTCTGGTGATAGTCCTTTCCATTCAAATTGTGCTCATTTTGTGAGAGGAGGCTCTATTGTTTGTGCACAGATGCTAAGAATCATGAGATGACTCATTAATCACTATGGCATGTCCTCCTTGCTGTATCTAATAATTTTTGTTGTGTTTTGTTTTCTTGTGGTGCTGTCTATCAAACTCAGGACCATGTGCATGCTAGAGAAGCATTCTACCCCTTAGCTATGTACCCAGCCCTAAATTTTCATTTTCTGCTTCACTGTTAACCCTTCTATCTGGTAATCCTTCAAGTGAGTTTCCTGTGGAACTATCTATTCTGGCATCTCCCCTTTACCTAGTGCTTTCAGATGATGTGCTTTTGATGTGATTACTGATGGATTTGACTTTAGGTTTTATTTATTACATCTTTCTTGTTTAACTTTGTTTTGTGTTCCTTTGCTTCCAGATATTTTGTTCTTTTGAGTTGTTTAAACATTATTAGCATTTTATTCTACTTCTAATTTTTACCAGATATTTTTGTTGATATATATATATATGCGCACATGGTCCTGAGGTAATGGATCACTGTTATCAGCCTTATGCAAACCTTTTGACCTAACTTTCAGCTGTTTGCAATTCTTTTGGTTTTTCTTGAGATATTATTATTATTATTATTATTATTATTATTATTATTATTATTTCAGTTTATGCCTTTTTTCCTCTTTTCTCTATCATCCACATTCCACCTTGAGACATAGCTACTCAGCTTTCCGTTTAATTGATTGTATTTTTTATTCTAAATTTTCCAATTCATTCCTTGTCTGTTTGATACTGAGTGTTTTGACTTTCTCGTTTATAATGGGAGTAGTCACAATTACTGACTACAGTATTTATATCTCTACTCTGTTAGATAATTCCCACATATTTATTTATATTTCTTTGCATTATGGATGACTCAACATTGGGCTTTATGCACTGTAGGAACAGTGGGCTTTATGCTCAACAACTGGGTTCTCCATTACCCTTCAACATCTCTCCATTTCTGTATTGGTATCTACTGATTGCCTTTCTCTATCAAGTTGAGATTTTCCTGATTACTCATATGTTAGGTAATTCTGATTGCTTCTATGGATGCATTGAATATTACATTGCAATACAACAGGTTCTATAGAAGCCCTGTGTAGAAGGTTGACATTTTTGCCTTAGCAGATGACTAGATATTGTCTTTTTCAGACGGTAAGTCCCAACCTGCTCTCTGTGCTCTAGGGGTCTAATGCTAGTTTAGTTTTAAGACACTTCCCAGTGTTAGTTGAGTCTGTACGGCTTGTACACCATCTAGGGGGCTGGTATGTAGCCTTGGATGATGCTTTCTGGGTAATCATTCTTTAAACCATCTTTGGGGTACTAATTTAGATCAGATCCATAAGTGTGAAGAGTTAAGTCTGTGAGGCTACTTTCCTGAATTTGCCTGTCTTTGCCATCTTATCTCTGTTAATTTTGAGTACACCAGGAAGTCTTTTCCCATTCTTCTCTCAAGAAGCTGCAGTGTTGGTCACCTCCAGTCGTCCACATACTTCCATGACTATGTTTGCACAGAAAGTCAAGCAATGGACAGATCGTAGAGAAAATGTTTATTCTTTTTTTTTCTGACCCCTTCTACTACTCTAAGTCCTCAGAGCCCTCACGTATTTGAGCCCCATATTCTTCCCAGATTTTGCATATGCATTTGGAAGGAGTAAGAGAGAAAATAAGCTGTCTGTATCTCTCTTACTTGGAAGCAGAAGCAGTCCGTATAACCTCTTACAGCCATCCTGGCATCACTTCAGGTGATGGCAGAAGGCAGGTTGGGATTTATAGTCCGAACAAGAGAATGTGTAGTCATCTGAAAAGGCAAAAATGTCGACCTTCTACACAGAGCTTACCTAGAACCTGCTGTTACACAATGTAATATTGAAAACGTCCCTGGAAGCAACCAGAACTACCGGGCATATGAGTAATCAGGAAAATCCCAACTTGAGAGAGAAAGGCAATTTATTTCCTCACTCTCTTCCTCAGGAAGCCACAGCGGTCTACACTGCTGTAGAGGGAAGTAGATGGTGAATAAAATACTTGAAATATTATTGTAATCAATTTCAAGAACTAAAATCTGCTATAAATGTTAAGAAAGACGCTACATCAAATGGAAAATAAGGTGTACTTCCATCATCCTGAGACCAGCTGGGGTTATTTGTAAGAGATCCCAGCTGGCCTTCCTTGGCTGTTGACATTCTCCCCTCAGAGGGGATGAGGAGGACCATTTGACCCTCATCTGATTATGCAACTAGCAATTTCTCCCAGCCACGCAATTCTGCCGTAATTGCGCATGACCTCCTGCTGTGAACCTAGAGACTTGGCTCCTGGAACCCGCACTAGGAACAGCAAGAGAACGGAGAAAGGACAGACACATCCACGTATAGGCAAGCCAGGATCAGATAGGACCCTGCCACCTCTGATGGAAGGCACCTACTACTGCTCAGACCTGGAAACTCAGCGTGTGTAGGTATAGCATGGGGAGGGGCTAGCTAACCTCGGTAGGTAGTCTCTTTGGGACAACAGTCTTACACTGTAAACTTCCAGGAGGAGCTTGAAGTTGCTAGTCATTGCACATATTGGTCAGTCCTTCCTAAGCATTCACACTTACACCCTGGACCAAAGTTTGCCGTTCCTCTTCATGGGTACCATTTGGCAATTTCCCATGAGTCTGTGGCCTTGGAGTCTTCAGTATGGCCATGCTTGTGGGAACAATACACATTCACTTAGAACCTCATTCCTCCACTTTCTCAAACTCCAAAATCTCAAGACTAGGAGAAGGAAATTCTATCTGTCCAGCTGCAGGAAGGCGTCCTCTCTCCCAGGAGCAGACCTTCCAGTGTGGCAGTTTTAGGGTCATCCACACCTTTGCCCATTACCCCCTCATCCATCTTCTGTAAGTAAATCAAGTGAGCTCATTGGTTTCCCAGGGCGACTTTAATTGAATCAAACTTTGGTTTATCATTAGAATCTTAGGGGTGTGTGTGCGTGTGTGTGTGTGTGTGTGTGTGTGTGTGTGTGTGTGTGTGTTGGGGTGCTAAGTAACTAGTGTTTGGCCCTTACCACCTTATTTTAGTTTGGGCTTTATTGCTATAAAGAAAAACTATGACCAAGGCAACTCTTAAAAAACAATTAACTGAGGCTAGCTTACAATTTAGAGGTTTAGTCATTATTATCATGGAAGCAAACATGGCAGCATTCAGGCAGACATGGTGCTGGAGAAGGAGCTGAGAGTTCTACACCCTGATCTGCAGGCACAGAAGGAGACTGTGTGCCACACTGGGTGTAGCATGAGCATAGGAGACCTCGAAGCCCACGTCCACAATGACACACTTCCTTCAATAAGGCCACACCTCCTAATAGTACCACTCCCTATGGCCAAGCCCTTAAATACATCAGTCTTTGGGGGCTATACCAATTCAAACCCACCATACACGCCGAGTAGAAAACTCTTACAATGTGAGAGGAAACTTTGGGGCAATGTGTGCACCACAATCCAGGGTAAGTGCTACTCATTCTCCCAAAGCAGCCTAGCCAGTAGGAGAAGTGGGACGTGGAGAGGCACAAATCTGCAATACTGCTTCTAATGTCAAGCACCAGGGTGGCAGTGGTGGAAGGGTCAGAATGGAGCATGCCTGGCTTTCCTTAGAGGGCTTAAGTTCATTGTGGCAAGATGTGGAGAGGCCAAGCTGCTGGATTTATAAGAACTCTCCAATATAGATGCTTAAAAGCCTCACACATACCTGTGTAAACCCCGTGGGACCTGTCCCTGTCAAGAGAGGTTGGTTTCATAAGTTTGCAGTGTCTAAACTGTAAGATTAATTTGATCCCTCTAAGGCCAACTTTACTGTGATCTTCCATGGAGCCTCCTAAACCAACCATGTGGTGGTCAGTAAAGCTACAAGACATAAACAGAACCAGGCTCCCTGGCATTCCTGCCATGTTCCAGAGCTTGCTTTCATGGCATGGCTGCAAGGTAAAGCACCACACAGCCACCCTGAGCTCGAGTGTAGCTTAGCACAGCACTAGGTTTCGATTCTGAGCACCTTGAACCTTCTGAACCTCAGTTTCCCCAAGTCTCAAACACAGGTTATGACCATATTCACCTCAGAAAGTTGCTGTGAGGCACTTAGCGATGTGCCTCACTTTCTGATGCCAGCTTCTCACATGAGATTGCCTGACCCTTCCAAGCCTCTGAGAACTGGAAATCACAATGATGTCTATTTTCAAAGTTCCTTTAAGGTTTAAGCTCTTTAGGACCATGTTGATGTAGGCGGTCTGTGCAGCAACCTGAGGACATATTGATATCCACAGGTCGGGTTGCTGTTAGGGTCCATATTGGTGTCCTTGTTACCCTGGAGGCCATGTTGATGTCCATGGCCTGTGTTGCTGCTATGATGGTGTCTGTGGCCTATGCTTTGGCAGAGGGCCATGTTGATGTCCATGCTCCATACTGCCATGGGAGAACAAGCAGAGGTCCTTGGCACACAGGTCCTAATACTAGAGACCGTGTTGTTTTCAGAAACCATGTAGAAACCTAAGATCCGTGCTCCCAGTGAATGCAAAGGGCAAGGAAGCTTGTTTTGCAGTGATGACTGTATTGATGACTGAAGGTGCACAGTTGAGAAAGAGGGAAATAGAAGGTCTGAGACAACTCTACCCCCTTAACCCCCTCTCCCCCCCAAAAAATAACAGCCTAAAAAGGAAGCCATCAAAAAGAACTCTTAAAAATTATGGTAAGGATGCTGAAGTGTAGCTCCCCACAAATGATGACCCCTAGAGAGGGTGCAGGTGGGGAAGAACTCAGTTTTCTTTAGAGTTTGACCACACTTCAGTGAGTATATGGACAACACAAGTTGAACTTTTTTTCTTCCTTTTTTTGTTTTTCTTTCTTTTTTCTTCTTTTTTGTGGAAGTCATGGGCTGGGGGTTGAACACGGGAGGACTAGGAAGTGAGTGTGATGGGATACAGGATGTGAAATACCCAAATAATCACTAAAAATGTTATGTTGGGAAAAAAATGAATTAGTTTCTTCAACAAGTCTACATAAGTTTGAGCAAGTATTGTCCTAAAGCTATGAAGTCTGAAACTGGGGTACTGGAGAATGCATACCTCAAGATTAAATAAGCATATACCAGGCAATGTAGTCACAAGCTACACATGGCTCATTTTCCTGGACTGCCAATGTGATCAGATTAAAGAAGCAAACTGACTATGATAGACCAAGGTGTTCATACCCTACTGTTCTCTACTGGCTTATAGCTGACATCTAAGAGGTACAGAATTCCAAGCCCCCTCCCAAAGTATGGCTAGAGTCCAGGAAACAGGGAAGACAGGACAATGCAGAAGCAATGACCACTGAGGGAGCACGGACGTGGTGAAGCCGCAGCCTTGGCATCTTTCTCTATCCCACCGCTGAAAGCAGGGCTGTTTTCCACATTCCCCTTCATTAAACAAGAAACTCAGATGTTGGTAATTAGACTGCTGTCCCCAGCTGCCAAGTCACATTCGGTTCCAAAAAGCCCTGTGTACTGCTACTTGTGTGTTTGTTAACAATGTCCCCACAACAGGTCTGCAATTAGAGCCCATCTGTTCATTTTCTCCAATGGCGCTGGTGAACTTGGAGGATTCCAGGTTGTGAATTCCTCCTGACAGGAAACCATGCTTGGCAGGTCACATGCCCCTTAGGAGGTGTCTTGAGCTGGAGGCTCCTGCTGCTAGTCCTAGCAAGCACTCAGTATGGTTTGACCATGGACAGCAGAGTTAGATGCGAGCATGCTCTGGAGTATCTGTGCCGGTCCCCTTCCCCCACCATCTAAATCAGTCTCTTCCTTTCCCTCAGCTCACCTGTACATCGGTCTGCAAAAATAGATAAAGAAGGTTTCATCAAAATTAAGTACTTTTGCACACCAAAGAATACCACCAAGAAAGCAATAGCACGGGAGAAATTTACTGGTGAGATATTTTATAAGAAACTAGATATCCAGAATTTATGAAGAATTTTTACACATCAACAGCACAATGACAAACAACCCAACTTAAGAGCAAAAAAGTTTCTGGGTGTACTAATGCATGTCAATAATCCCAGCACTAGGAAAACAGAAGCAGGGAAGACCACTACAAGACATAGTGAGACCCTGTGTCTGAAATAAACAACCAACCAACAAGAAATAAGAAAACAAAGGGCTCAAATAGACATATCTCAAAAGAAAATACAGAAGTATTCAATGAACACGTAGAAACATTTCTAACAGGATTAGTCATTAGGAAAATGCAAATAAGCCACAGTGAGTGACTACTGTCCTCTGCTAGCAGGGCTACCACGTAAGAGTGAAAGCTTGTAGCACGTGTTAGCCAGGAGGTAGAAAGCTAGAGCAGGTGTATCGGTGGCCAGAATGAAAAATGTACCACCACCATGGAAAATGAGGAGATGACTTCTCTAAACACAGAACTACCAGATAATCAATCCAGCAGTTCCACTCCCAGATGTAAATTTTTAAAATTTCAAAAGCAGAGGACTAAGGAGATACAGCCTGTGAATGTTCATGACAGCATTGTCTACCATAGCCAGCAGATGGAAAACCCCCAAGTGTCCATCAACAGATAGGCTGATAAACAAAGTGTTGCATGTCCATCCAAGGGAATATTATTCACCCTTAGAAAAGAACGAAAACCGTACCTATGTCACAGTGGTACCTATGAACACATTTGAGAATAGTACTCTTAGTATAACAAACCGGATGCAGAAGGACACGCTGTATGATTCTGCTTCTATGGGATACCTAAAACAGGCAAAATGGTGGAGACGGAAAGTTGAAGAGAGGGTACCTAGCAGCTGACAGAGAAGAAGAAAGCATTATCATTTAATTGTTTCTGTTGGTGATGATGAAACTGCTTTGGGAAGAGATAGTGGTAATGGTTTGTACAACAGTATGGATACAGTTAATGCCATTGATTTTTACCATTATGTACAGCTAAAAATAATAAAGTATTGTGATAAATATATTTGTGTTTGTGTATTGCCACAGTAAGCACAAACAATAAATTAACAATACTAATGCAAGGGCCCTCTCCAGACCAATTAAATCCAAATCCCTGGACATGTGTGAGGTGAATACAGATGGAGGAGAGATGAAAGACAAATAACACCAAGGCTGTTTGCGAGAGCCTCAGAGAATTATATTAATGTATATTTATCTAAAATTACACACAATACACATACACACAAACACACACACACACACACACACATCTTAGAGGAAGTTAAGCCACTTGGGCTGACAAGGCTCTCCATAAGAGCCATAGAATAGCAAAAACTCCAGTGTCAGGTATGAGAAACTCTTCTTTGAATGGTTGGTCATGGAAGTCCAAGTGACCCCCCAGATTACTGATGTAGTCCTAGTTGCCTTCAGGAGTCGAGGGTGGGCCCCTGTTGTTAAAGACACCACACACATAAGACACAGATGCTTCAAGCTGGATCTGACCCGAAAGCCTCTTTCCTATAAGTCTAGCTCCCATGGTTCCTGAAATTGCTGTGCTGGCTGCCAAAGGAGATAAGCCATTAAGGAGTCTTACCCAGCTGTAACCATATAAACTATCACATGGCCAGCATTGCAAGGCATGCAGAAAGGTGAAGAAAGTGGCGCTCACGTGCTGGTGGCAACCAACAGCTGTCTGACTGCACTTAAGGCCTGCTCAACAAGAGGGAACTCAAGCCAGCTACTGGAAAGCTAGGCAGCTTGCCAGGGTCAGTGAGGCCGTAGACCTTAGAAAGGAACCTACTGCTGCTGCTTTGACAGGCCAGCATAATTTCATATTACATTTTAAATCTTACCCTTATGCCTGGGACCCCAGCCCCAACTGTTCATACACCACAGCTCCCGCATGGGTGGCTCAGAAAAAGAGTAAGGACCCAAATACCAAGAAGTCTGCTGTAAGGCATTCTTTCCTAGAAATGGCTGGGTAAGCAAGGCTGGATCGATGAACGTATAACACGGAAGAGGGAACATTTTGCATGGTTCTACTCCTGGACAAAGAACATAAGCAACTAATGACTTCTAGGACAGGGAGAATTAAGCTTTCCAAGGGATGAGCTCCTTATTGGTTGTCTGATAAAAGAGTGGTCAGCTCTGAAATCACATACATGCAAATAACAAAAACAGACTCAGTGTTTTATGTGTGTGTGTGTGTGTGTGAGTTGTATGTAGACACACACATATATATCTGTATTTGTATGCATATATGTTTGTATATGGGTATATATATATGTATACATATTTGTGCACATACATATATACATACTTATGTATGTATCTAACAATAATAATCGGGGAAAAAAGAGGCTATAAACTTGAGAGTGGGGGCACTTGGGAGAAGTTTGAGGAAAGGAAGCTGAGAGGGGTTGGAGGGAGGAAAAGGAGAGGAAGTGATGTAATTCTATTTCAATTAAAATGTATTACTTTTTATATCACTGGGAGATTCTTATGTCACAGTTGAGAGCCACTGATGGGATGGAAGAAAGGAGACAAGGCAATGATCCCTAAACTGTCCTCGCTAAGCATCAACCAGGCCCTTCAAAGCACGCTCTCCATTAAATTGCTAAATAATCCTGTGAGGATTATCTCCATTCTTCTGTCTCTGAACATCCTCAGTGACTTGACTAACACTTGCACCCAGAGCTAACACCAGAATGGAATTACTTAAGTACTGCATCACAGGGGACAGGATAGAGCAGCAGTTGGAGGGAGTTGGGTAGAAATGCAGGAAGGCATGGAGGCACCAATGGGAGGCAGATCCAGGGTAATGGAAGACTTCCTGGGAGTCAAGGAGAGGCAAAGGGACAACACGAGGCCTAGGGACAGCTTTCCAGAAGGGGCCATGTGGAGGCTCTTCGAGAAATATGAATGGGTGGGGTGTGAGCAGATATGGAGTGTGTGGTGGGTTGAGTAATGCAGGTTCAGGGTGAACTGCAGGGACCTGCCATGCCAGCGGGAAGGGCATGGTGACTGTGATGGATCTGGGATCATCTAGGGCACAAAACTTTGGGCATTCTCTGAGGGAGTTTCTAGATGAGTTAGTTGAGGTGGGGACTGTACATTTTATAACTTTCTTTTATAAGTTCCCTTGGTCATGGTGCCTCTTCATAGGATACAGTAACTAAGACAGATGGATAACGGTCCTCAAAGGAAAGCCAGGTTCAGCCATGAAGGATGCTGTGGTTCTAACCTAAGTGTGTAGGAGGCTGGTGATGTCACGAAAGTCCAGTGTCATGTGGATGAGGGACTTTGGGGGCTGTTGAAGATACTGTTCTTCTAGGACTAGATGAGAATCAACTCCGGTGCCTGAGAGATGGCACAGCAGGTACGGACAACCCTGAAGACCTGAAGTCAAGCCAGGAGAGCACCGTGGAAGGAAAAAACCCACCTTTCCAAGTTGTTCACCGATTTCCGTCCATGCACAGTGTGCTAATGCACAGTATGCTAATACTGCATTTTCAAAAATTAAAAAGAGACTCTTCTCCCAAAAGAACCCTAGACTAATGCAGGGCACACATCACAACACATTTGCATGTCATTGGCCTCCATGATCCTCTGTGCACTGATACAGGTGACATCTGGGTCCCCTTTTTGGGGTTCTCAGTCTCTTTAATAAAGGAATTTAAGATTTGGCTCAGCTGGAAGCTCCAGGACAATCTTACTGGTGTTTAAACAGAAGACCCTAGGGCAGGCCAGCTGTAAACATCTGCAAACAGCTGCCTGGAGGAGGAGAATCGGGGAAAGAAGGAAAAAAGCCAAGCCATTTAAGCTAGTCCAGAGGTTAGACCAATTATGGACAAGCAGCTTCATGGCAGAGAAGAGGCTTCAGAGAATATGTAAGGAAACCCCGAAATGTCAGAGAAGACCAAAGTGCTAGGGACTGGATGCTTAGAGAAGAGACAGAAGCGTAGTCGGAGAAATTGGCTAATTCAGAAAAGCTGGCCGACTATTTGGCTCATGAGTTACACAGGGGCAGGGATTGTGGGAGGAAACTTACAGTGTCCCATTAAACAGCTAGTTATTCCTCTTGTCTCTTGATAAGCCCACCTTATGAACACTGCCTTGCCTGAGTGAGTGGCCTGGCCCACTGGAATAGCCGGTCTACTCAGGCCAGAGATTCTAGGTGGGTTTTTTTTTTCCTACATAAAATAGCATAATACATAAATAGCACCAAGAAGAAAGGACTCAGGGAACAGAGAAAGTCAACAGTCTAATTGGAGGTAGTGAACTCCAACCCGATTTAAACATCAGCCAGGGTGTTGATGGGAAAGCCAGGGTCAAGAGCTCTTCCTTAAAGAGAAGGGAGATTTGAGCCACAGACAGCCTGTAGAAACTTGGAATGAGGCATGCTTGGTGGTGCAGATAAAAAGCCAGGTAACAAAAGCTTCCAGAGGGCAGCAGGGAGGGCAGACTTACTGAGTGAGAGGCTGGTGGTAATCCTAGTGTCTGTCTAACTGGCCAACACCCAATAGCCCTAGGTGATCAGTCTGGCTTTTGGCTCCTTTTTGACTCCCAAACCTCCTTGGCATCACAGCCAGTCGGGGGTGAATCTGAGGGTTGAAATCATTCCCCAGACGCAGCATGCATGGCCTTTCTAACCTTTCCACCATCTTACCCAGGGATGACCCTGACGCTCATTAGTTACTTTTCTATTACTATGATAAAACTCTGACCAAGACAACTTACAGAAGAAAGAATTAGAACTGGTGATGGTGGACCCTTTGGTCTGAGAGCTCACATCCTGAACAGGCAGGAAGAAGAGAGTAAAATGGAAATGGCATTAGTCTTCAAACTAGCATAGCCCAGTCCTCGGTGCTATACTTAGTCCAGCAAGCCCACACCTCGGAAGCCTTCCCAAACAGCACTATCAACTGGGAACCAAGGATTCACGTGCTCAATACTATGGGAGACATCTCATTCAAGCCACCAAGACAGGTGAATGGTGCTGGACCTTCTGGAACAATGAAGCCATGTTTGAGAAGCCCTAAGCTACTGCGAGCCCTATGGCGCTCCGCATCCCCCTCTCCCCCCTCACACAGAGTCCAGCCAGTCAGACTAATTCTTAGATTCTATGAATAAAACTATGGAAGAACACTTAGCATCTCTAAGACTGGGCCACATCTCCCTGCTTCCCTGACTACTCCAGGAAGCACTGGCTTCTCCAGAGACCTGCCTCACCACCTCTTCCTCCAGTCAGGGTGAGAGATCTGCTCCCAGAGGCGGAGTGTCATATGAACTTACAGATCCCAAGGGATGAGCATTCAGATACTAAACCAACAGGAAGGCTGCCCTGGGGTGGGGATCCTGTCTCCATACCCAAAGAACCCTCCAAGCCCACCTAACACAGGCTTGATCTCAGTCACTGGCAGGGTTGAGAACATGCTTAGACTTCGTTCAGACATGATGGCACACACCCCCAATGTGGCTTGCCTGCCCACTTTGGCATGGGAGATCAAAGGATGTTTGCAAAGAACTGTTCCTTAAGCCAGGCAGTTTGGCTACCACCAAGGCTGCTTTGAACCGAATTCTCATCCCTAGGTAGCAACTACCTCAAGCACACCCCCAGGATCCCCATGCTTGGAAATGTTTGGAATGAACAGTCCAAGAAGGCACTCTACAGTGGCCTGCCACACCTCAGCTGTGCATCAGTGAACACTTCTGCATTTTCACGGCTCTGAGTTTAAGAGTTGAGCAAGGGAGTAGGCAGGAAGGAAGAGAGCTGAGACGCTGAGATCCCAGACCGAAGGACCAAAGCACCTGGAGGTCCTTGCTATTTGCATTCACCTCACCAGGCTTTCTGCAGCCACTGTGAGTTAATCTCCGCAGTGAAGATTAGTTTATTCGATTAACTGCTCCCTGCAGACTACCCCCGGAGCTCTGAAGCCTCCTTTCCTGAGCCGGCCTCACCCACCTTCCACCAGCCAGAAGATTCCGCACAATCATCCCCATCATATGATTGGAAAATAAATTGAAAATGAATTTCACCCATTGTTTGTGTTTTAAATATGAGATAAAGGGAGGCCCCTATGCCTGGAAGTCAAATCAAAGAAGGGAGGGAAGAAGTGGGTGTTGGCTGAGAGCTGGAGCTGTTGTAGGGAAACTGAATGTCCTGGAGGAAATGGCAGTCACTAACAATATCTGTGTAATTAGGCAATCAGGTTTTCCCCTCATTAACTGACAGAGCCCGTTTGTTTGTGGAGAACCAGAGGGTGCCTCCAAAAAGCGGTACCTAAGCACCTCACCTTAGATGTCAAGCCTAGGGGTGTCTCAGCCCCTCAGGTTGGTAAAAGGTGACGGTGTGAGTCTGATGTCGGTCAAGATAGAGGGATGGTGAGGAACCACGGACAGGGAAATGAGGCTCGAAGAAATATATGCAAATGTATACGTTGGGAATGGAGGGATGCTCAGTGGTTAACAGTTCTTCCTGTTCTTCCAGAGGATCTGAGTAAGGATCCCAGAAACCATGGACGACAGCTCAAACCATGTGTAACTACAGCTCTCATGGATCCAACACCTTCTTCTGGCCTCCACAGGCATGCACAGATACACACACACACACACACACACACAAACACAAACACATTCATGTACATGCCCACGCGTACACAAAGTAAATCTGAAAAATAAGAAACCTTCCCAGGCTGTCTCCTTCCAAAGTTAGTCACTAAACACTGAATAGTAAAACAGATAGTTCCCGGTACAAGTGTCTTCTTTAGCCTGGGGGCTCTCATATCACCTTGCATGTACTTGTTTTCGAACTCACTGAGCTCTCTCTTCACTATTCCTGTGGTCAAAGACTCACTTTTAGGACGTTTGATAGCTTATGAGTCTTTACACTATATTGGTCACTGTCACGTGAAACTAGACATACGTCTTCATTTTATTAGTCCAGCATTATGATAAGTTGCAAAAAGTATGGGAGTCAACCTCAAACAGTTCCCCCAAATGGTCCAATTTAGTACTTTCTTTTGAGACAGAATGTTCTTATGTAGCACAAGCTGGCTTAGCATTTGCCAGCCCCCTATGACTCAGCCTAATTATTGCTGTGAGTTACCAATTATTAAAAAAATCCTATATTAAATTTTGTTAAACAGACACCAAACTTACCTTGGTAAAAAAAACAGGTACACTTTATTAAATTATACTACTGTCAGGCCAGATATAGTTGTGCATACCTTTAACCCCAGCACTTGGGAGGCAGAGGCTGGTAGATCTCTGAGTTCCAAGATAGCCAGAACTACACAGAGAAAGCCTGTCTTGAAACAAACACACACACACACACACACACACACCCTATTATTGTCTACAATAGCTATAGTTCACCTTGAACCTTCAGCTAAATTCTATTATGCTGATGTTAAAACAATGGCTTTCATTTAAGAAAGAAAAGCAAAAACTACAATCACAATTTAAAGCACATTTGAGTATGTGATTTCTATCCCACCCAAAGCGACAAAATTCTACCCCCAACTGTCTATTGTCAATTCCTTTAATAACTCAGATCGCCAGAACTCGATTTCAAATGACTGCAGGCCCTCCTCCCAGGGGTCTTTGAAGCTATTTAACTCCAGGGGCCTTTTAAATACACGTGTTTTCAAGTTCTGCCTGGTTGATACCTAAGCTGCCTTGCCCAGATTTACATTTCAGGGATGCGGAATCCTGCACCCCACCCCCGCCCCCACTCCACCCCTTCCTCACCCCCAACCCCCTCCTAATTAAGAGTTTCTGGATGTTTAACTTTCTTTTTGTTAGAACGGTTTAAAAAAGAAAACTTTCTTTTGAATATTCCTCGTGTTTTTAAGAACCTGGTCTAAAATGTTGTCACCATGAAGAGCCACAGGCTCCTGACGGTTGCTTTTGCCTACTGTGAACTCTAAAGGGGTACAGAACACAGAGGCTTTCTCCAGACCTTTCCTGGTGTGTTTCTAACGGAGAGGCTGTGACGCTGGGACAGGATGATCTGAATTTACCAATCTGAATCTGTTTAACAGATTCCTCGGTACACAGTAGGCACTTGATAATTGCTCTTAGCCATTAGTTTGTCAAGCATTTGCTCTCAGTAGGAGGACATCCTCAAGGGTGAGCAAACTGTCCTCAGTGGAACAGAACGACCCAGTCCATCTGTCCACAGTCCCCAACCCCCACTCCCCCTTGCAAAATTCAGAGGTGGCTTTCAAGGGGTTCTCTGCCTCTGAGTTCAGTGAGCCTGCTGGTTCAGCTGCCAGGAGCCAGCATGCTGAGTACCTCCTCCCCCAGAGCCCAGCAGCCAGGCTGTTGGCCTGTTCCCCATCTTCTTCTTCTTCTTCTTCTTCTTCTTCTTCTTCTTCTTCTTCTTCTTCTTCTTCTTCTTCTTCTTCTTCTTCTTCTTCTTTTTTTTTCTTTTCTGACAAAGTGCAGAATATCAATAGTATTTTGGCTTAGGAAGTTCAAGGGTCAATCTTCAAGGTGCTTAATGCTGGGGAAACTCTCCAGAGACTTAGAGGCAGCTCTCAACCCCCAGCAGCAGCCTGGTGTCCTCAGGGTGCCCAGTACCCGTATCTCCAAGTAAATAGAGGCACCCAGTGTGAGAGCGGCCAGCAGGCCTCATGCTAATTAAACAAACCAATTATGCTAATTAACTGGCACAAATGCTTAAATGGCAGTGAATCAGAATGAAGGGGCTTACCGCTTAGCTCCCATACAATTACCCAGATAGAAAAAGAAAGTGGATTTCTGAACAGGACCAGAGTTTAAAATGCACAGACAGATCAGGTCCAATCGAGTTCTAGGAGAATACCTGCCGACTGCTTTGTTCTCAAGCTAAGGAAGACAAAGATGAGGAAGGGTCAAGGGGGAAGCAGGGGAGACCAAGGCAGCCCAAGTTAAAATCTGGGAAGCCTGCCTCACTGGGGTGCTGCTGTGGTGTCTGTCTCTCCTAGGTTCAGCTATGGTGGTTACAGAGACCCTGTTTTACACACGATCAGCTTGGCTTTAGGAAGGCAACAAGGCCTGGGTGATATGTCAATTAGGGCTATTTTTTTTCTGTAAAAGTTTCTAAATGGCTGAATATATACGTTAGACACGTACGTACGTATGTATCAGGCTCTTGATTTAAAGGCAAGTTTTTCTTTTCTTTTCTTTTTGTTCTCTCCTGAAGAAAGATGCCTGGTCAAGTTGATCCCTTGTTGTTGGAATTCAATCAAGGGCATTAAAGTGTAAACCAGTTGGAAAAACAAAGAGCTTTAGGCAAATTAGTTGCCTCAACAACAACAAACAAGCGCTGGGTAATCTTCTTAGAGAAATTAATGAAAGGAAAGCCCCCTTCAGTTTGGGAAGAGCGTGATCGCCGCTCCCCCAAGCACAGGCCTGCAAGGTTTAGAGAGAAGGTGCGTCTGATGAAAGCCGGATTAAACCGACCTCAATGGGAACACAAAGAAATTGAGGGGGGGTCTGAGAACACAGCACGCCCATTTTCAGATGGAAGAGTATTTTTGAGGGCCACTGGGTCCTAATCCTTTATGCAAATCTCTTTAGATTGAAGTTTGCTTAAGTGTTTTATTTCTTTGCATACAATTAACATGTGAAGCGCTGAAGAGCTGAAGGACTTCAAAGAGACCCCTGTCTAGAAGCACCTAGAAGCCACGTTTAATAGCCTTCCAAACTGTCCCGATGCTACCGGGTGCATTCATACCATCGGAACCTCGAAGGCCTTGGAAACAGTAAAAAAGGGCCTACATAAATAAAAAACAAAACAAACAAATAAAAATATGCCACCACCTCCAAAGAGACATAGGCTCTCTCCTCCTGTTGGCTGACTTGATGAGCATATTTCCTATCATATTTTCTGTCCTTTCTTCCAATTTAATCATGCTTGCTTCTTAATTTGATGCAAACATTGTAATTCTGAATAATAGTCTCTGTCTATGTCTGTGTTTGGAAGCCACTACAAACATACAGGAAAGCTATAGAAATTTAAAGCCATTCGGAGCATCCCCTTTGGCCCTGACCTTTCACATTTAATCCCAGATGCTTTGATGTTTATGGAGGTATCACACATGCTCACACTGGTCCTCGTGGTGGAGGCACATAGTAGGTCTGACCTGTAAGCCCCTTGAAATCGATTGCATACTTCCAGCCACATTGGGTGGTTCCTTCTGTGGGGATTTCCTAGAATGGGGTGCCATGTTCCCCACACAGGCACAATGCAATTCCAACTGCAGCTGCTTTAACCTGGATGAGATTTCTTTCATCCAATGGGATCTGGGTTTGGTTTTGTCACCCAGCCCAATCATACCTGGGCACACATCCCTGCCAGTCCATGACTCAGCACAGGGATGCATTTGGCTATCATGGCTGTTTGTGAGGGATGGGACTGGAGCACACTTTCTATGTTTATATAAATTGCAAGTTTAAACATTTTTTAGCTTTATTTTTATAATTCTATGTGTTTGAGTGTTTTGGCTGCATGTATGTCTATGTTCCACACCTATGGTGCCTCCTCAGTGTGCCTTACCACACTTGCCCTAGCTGCCAATCTGGACTCATGCAAACTGCCTGCTGTGTGTTAAATCATACTACACGCGTGCACACACTCACCCACCACAGATGTGGGAGATGACCTATGACCTATGGCTGTCTCCTAGCTCCACTGCTGCACTGTGACATTCTGGGTTGCCGCTGAACCTTCTGAGCGTTTCCTTCCTGTCTAGGAACAGAGGCGGAAAGTCTGGAAGACTTGACTACAACCTAGAACCCTCACTGTGATCTCCATCCCCAGGGGTTTCTGTAGCCCAGGTGCTTTCGAATGGCAGCTAGTGTGGAAAATGAGGTGGGCGAATCTTCCCGGCTTTACTCCACAGCAGCCTTTGCACAAGGAAGGTTCATAGGGTGAACCAGGGAAGGAGTGGATCAGGCAGGACAGGGAAGTGTATTCTAGAACATAAAAACTACACAGGCAAACCACAGGGGTCATCTGGTTGGAGACTCAGAAAGCAGGAACAACTCCAGTGTGGCTCAGGGAGCCAGGAAGAAAGGCTCTGACCGTAAGGGCAGCCGCTCTGCCAAGATGGAACACTGAGCCAGAAACAGCCTATCTGTGTGTGGCCTCCGAGAGCATCCAAAATAACTTTGCAGAAGGGAAGGAAAGAGAAAAGGGAGACAGCTTCCTGGTGGCAGGGACTGCACCTTTGCAGATAACCAAAATGGGTTTTGCATACAACTCTATTTGTCTGGGCACATTTGATGAATGAGGCACATTCAAGTCCTAGGATGCCATAACAGATGAAACAGGCAAGGCCAAGGACCTAGACTCTAGGTGATAATGCTAGGGAGGGACAGGAGGCAGGCCAGGAGAACCATGAGTGACTATAAGAAGGAAAGGCTCCTTTCAGAAGGGCCAAGGAAAACCTCTGTGATGAAGCAGTATTGAGAAGAGACCTGAGGCAAGAAGTGATGAAATGAATCATTCGACTGTCTAGGGGAAGAGCATCCCAGCAGAAGGAGCTTCAGCAAGTACATATGTGGTAGAGGCATGGTTCGCACATACGTGTGTGTGTGCGTGTGTGCCTGTGTGTGTGTGTGTGTGTGCGTGCGTGTAAGTCATTCACCATGAGAGAAACGCAGAAATGGAAAGAAGGAAAACAGAAGTAACCATGAGTGACAGGAGAAGCCATTGGGGTTCTGGATCCATCTAAAGCAGGGATTCTCAACTTTCCTTGCTGTGATCCTTTAATGCAGTTAGTTCCTCATGCGGTGGGTGTGTGACTCCCATAAAACTCATAATTGTCATTTTGCCACTGTTATGAATCATAGTGCAAATATCTGATATGCAGGATATCTATTTCTCGAGTCCTATGGAAAGGTCTTCAACCCTTAAAGGGGTTGCGATCCACTGGTTGAGAACCACTGATTTAAAGGTTGTGATGGCGAGGCAAGCAAAAAGCAGAAGACCCAGGCAGAAAGCTCTGGCCATGGTCCAAGGGATGGCAACCTAGATAGCAGAGGGGGGGTGGGGAGGCTGTGCTTTGAAGGCAGAAGGGCTGAGGCTTGCTGATAGGTCAGACATGGAGTATGAGTGGAATAAACGCAGACCAGTCTCTACAAATTCAGTCCTGAAGAAGCAGGAAGACAGAACTGTCCCCTCCCCTTGTCAAGTGTGTGTGTGTGTGTATAGGCAGGTGATAGTTTTGGATAGAATCTAAGGATGGTCACAAATCCATCTTTTAGAACTGCGGAATCCTTATTGATCTGCAAGTGGCAACAGACATGGTTCCAGAGACCTCAATAGTTGATTCAGTCCTTACTTCCTTTAAGCAACTTCTTTCATGGTATTTCCTACTGTCTTGATGCAGGCTTGGGGTTCTGGGGGGACTGCAGCCCACCAGGTAAAATCTGTGCTCACATGTGAATTCTCACCCTTTGATATATGAAGTGTACCCACACAAGATTCAGGCCCACCAAGCTGAGTGATGTCTGCTCAAGACTGATGGCATCCTTTGTCACTGCGGAGGTGAATGAAGGGTGTGTGTCATCCCATTTCTTATCCACATGACCTTGGGCAAATTCCTGACACCATCTTAGCCTTGGTTTCCTAGTTGGTAGAATGAGGAGGGTTGATGGAGCCTGGAGTCTGACACACATGGGATGTCTGTGGTGTGCAGGGCAGGTTACACTTCTTGAGGACTCTGGACGCTGCCCTAGAGCACTGGCTTAGACAAGGAAAGTGCACTAACTGGTACTGACCCCCAGGACCATGCTGACATCTTAAGTGAGGTGTCATCTACCCATCCACAGGCTCTGGAAACAACTACAATGCCTTTGACCTTGGTACATGTTAATAATTCTGCCCAGATACTGAGTATCGCTATAAAGATGATCCACTTGTATAGTGGCCCATTGGTGCTGGTCCCGTCTCAATCTGACTCTCCATGCCTGAAGCCCCCTGATGTCTCCTCCCTGAACTCCAAGCGAGTTGTTCAAAAGGTGTGGCGGGGCTGTTGGATGCCCTTCTGTCAAAGCTGCAGTTGAGGCTGGCGAGGGCAGACGCTGCCTGCAGTGTCCTGCCTCACAGTACCTGGACACAGCTGGCGGTATGTCTCAACTTGTAGGGAAAGGAAACTAATTTTCACAGTTCCAGAAAATGGCTCGAGGCCTCCTAAGTGGCCCCCTCCCGACAGGCAGCTGGAGCAGGCTGGGGAGAGCAGGCACAGGCTTCCCAAGGACCATATGGGTTAGGCGCTCCCTCCACAATTGCACCCGCCCTGCTTGTCACCCCCAATCACACTTGCTCTAATCCGTGTTTTAATTTACTCTGCTGGTGCAACACCCGTGCTGCCAGGGCGGTCCTTGGGGCCCCCTCATTCCTGCTGCCGATGACAGGACGTATGCAAAAGGCACAATTATTCACCCACCAAGGTGACAGAGAAGGCCTGTGACTGGGAATAGGTTCCCAGCTCCCAGCATTTTTGTGTCAGCCGCTGAAGCACTTTGCAGCTTGCAAACAATCCTATGGAGACCTCCCCGCCCTTCTTCTTTTTCTTTCTTTCTTTTTTCTTTTCTTTTTTTTTTTTTTTAAATAAGCATTTTGATCACAGCCAGTGACTTCAAGAGGTGGACGTTTGTCTGGCCATTGATTCTTCAGGCCAGTACAGAGAAGGGTGGCCACACACGCTCCTCCTATCAACTGAATTATTGGATTTTTTTTTTAATCAAATAAGATGATTCTCTTCCTCCTCCCACACAGCCAGTCCTCGCCTGTTTGGCCTCAAACAAAGAGAAATATGTCAAGCCCGGCCTATTAATTCCTACAGATTCTGCATTGTTTATGCTCTCCGGTGGACCACATTCCAAAGCTCCAAAATAAAACAGCTCTCAGCCCCGTGATGTATTTCATTTGCTACGGTCCGAGCAGTATTAACAATGCCTTTCATTTCCTTATGGCCTAAAATGATTTTCTCTTCGAGAGGATCGTTTTGAGGGGGTGGCAGAAGAAATGGAGAATGGGGGGGGGAGCAAGGGAGAGGAAGAGGAGAGAAGAAAAGGACAGAACACCCCCCCCTTCCTTTTCAGAGTATCATTTGCAATTTAAAGCTAACCTGGAGTGTGAAGGGACAATGGGGCCGACCATAAAACGGTCTGGCTAGGCTGCATGCCGAATGAGGGTGATGTCGCGCTATTTAGCTTTCTCCTACCATAATATCTACTTAATGCAGCTCAATGGCAGAGGACTGTTAGCAGCATTAGGGATTCTATTAAGTTCCGCAGCACCCTGCTACTCTCCTCCAGCTGTAGACAACTTGCAGCTTAGAGCTGAGCCAAGGACAGAACCTTCTGGATGCACCCCTAGAAAACGGGTGTGCTCCCCTTCCCCGTACTTCATACACGCTTGATGTAAGATCTGTGCTGCAGAACTACTGCTGTGGCCAAAGAGGTGTTTTTCAGATTGTATTGTTGCACTGGGCTGCAGAGCTTTGAATCTATAGCCCCCGGCTTATGCTCCAGCCCTTTATATAAGGCCCTTGTTAAGTGTCCTTCAGAAGGAATTTTCCATCGTATATGCATCGCTCTGCGTTTTATGTTGGGGAGAAGATATGACCTATTTTGCTCTTCTGAGTTGTACTTTGCTGTTTGGACATTTTGAAGAGAATCTGGACCTCTTCCTATATCTTTAGATACTCAATTAAACATTTCCTAAATTTGATTTTGCAGGGTTGCTGCTTTGTATTTTGAAGTAGTAGCTTGCTTGACTGCAAAAATTCTTCCCAAAGGCCTTACAAAGTGGGCCGTGGGCCAAGAGAGGAAATTCTTTCTAACTGGCAGAGGTTGTCTGGTTCTGACTTGACATTACTCTTGCTGAGTCAGGTGCACTCTCTGAGGCAGCCTTTAAATTTTCCTCCAACTCTCCTTATTCCTCTGGTTTTTCTTCTTCTTTTTGGAGACAAGGTAATACCACCTAGACCAGCCTTAAATTCATGATCCCCCTGCTTCAGCCTCCCAGTTTGGAGATTAGAGGTGTGTACCGCCACAGCAAGCTTCAGATTTAACAGGCTGGGCTAACTGTAGGACCAAATAAAGCCAGGTGGCTGGGCTTAAATTTTCTGCAACTGTTCCTGGGACCCAGGGACCTGCACCACACTCCATGCAGCTATAATTTGTTCATGAGTATAGAGACAGCCGTGGGAGGGTTCAAATCTCTTTTCCAGGCCAAGTGTACCCCAAAAGGCGCAGGGGCAGAGAGTGTCCTATTGCCTGTCCCAGCAGGAGGAACTGCATGCAGAGCAGTCCAGGGCTGGACAATGTGACCCCCCTGAGCAGGCGACTGCTGTCTTAGTGCTGAAAGGCCAGAGAGAGGGAGGTGAGGGGGCCAGGCTGTGGGAGGGACAGGCAGGAGGGGAAGGGGCCACACCAGAATTTCACACAGTTGGCTTGAAGAGGCAAGCACTAAGCTGCCTTTTCAACCATGGTAAACTCTGTCCATCTGGCCACCCTAAAACTCTGTCAGCTCGTTCCCCTGCCTAGGGCTGATTGGAGCCCCTGAAGCAGAAGTAAGGACATCAATGGTGTAAACCCTGGTCACAGCCACTTGAGGGTATTACATTTCATTTCATGCTTGACTTAATCAAAACTGGGGAAATGAAATGTACACCTTTTTGATGTTCTTTTCCCTGCTGTTTAAAGAGAAGAATCTTAACCCATTTGATCTTCACATGCACCCAGTAAATGACCAAATATGCCAAGCTGTCAAAAGCAGAAGGCAGCCAGTTGCCAGGGGGTGTTGGGCCACTGGGAAAGCACTTAAGGCAGCTAACTTAAGTTTGGAGTCCAGGGCTGTGTGCAAATGCAGCTCCCCCAACATGGCTGCAGTTAGGAACATTTAGAAGGAAGCAGTGGGTAGGGAAACAAACATGAGGCCCACAGAGAGGAAGCCTGGCTTGGCTAAAAGATTCTGCCTTCCTCTAGCCCTTTAGGATTCCCTCTTCCTAGGGCTAGTCAAGGGAGAGACTCTAGCAACAATACTGTATTCTAAGGCAAGTTGCTCAACTTCTCTTGGAGCCTCCGTTACCTCATCTGTACACTGGGCCTGATGCAGGTGAGTGACATGATGTGTTCTACGCGCATAGTGTGCAGCTCAGCATGTCAGAAGTTCCTTTAAAAGGATTTATTTTCAATTATGTTGGGTGGAATTATACATGTGGGTGCAGGTGAAAAGAAGGCCAGAAGAGGGCGCTAGATCCCTAAAGGTGCAGTTAGGGGAAGTTGTGAGGGGCTGGATGAGGTGCTGGAAACTGACCCCCAGGTTCTCTAAAAGAGCAGTATGTGCTCCTAACCACTGAACCATGCCTCTCTCCCCCTGTGAAGTTCTTTGTAAACACAGGCTAGTGCTGCTGCTGCTGCTGTTGTTATTTTGCTATGGGCTAGGTTGTCCTCCCCTCCAAAATGTATGTACTGAAGTCTCAGTCCCAATGGGGTTGTTTTTGCAAATAGTGTGTTTAAGGAGGAAAAGGTCCACAAGGCAGGAGTATGCACATGCTTGAAATCCTCGGGCCCCAGGGACTTGGTGAAGAGATCGTTCTGGGACAGCCTGGGCAATAGAGGAAGACTCTAAACCAAATCCAAAATGATAATATAAGAAACTTGGTAAATGATATCAAGACAGGTAGAGCATAGGTCCTAATCTGCTGATATCATCAGAAGAAGAGGAAGATGAGGGGCATCCCAGGCAGGTAGAGCATCTCGATGGATCTTGGATTTCAGCCTTCCGGGCAGTGAGAATGACACTGACCCCTGGGTCTCCATCTGTAGCTTGGTTCTCTGGCAGCCACATTGACCACCTCATTGACCTTTGACCTTGCTGCTGAGGTACTTTGACCCTCTTATGTGGGTATTCACTTCCTCCCTGCAATCTTTTTATTTATTTATCTATCTATTCATTTATTTATTTATTTATTTATTTATTTTTGAGACAGAGTTTCTCTGTGTAGCCCTAGATATCCTGAAACTCATTCTGTAGACAAGGCTTGCCTCAAACTGAAAGATCCACTTGCCTCTGCTGGAAGTAAGAGTGTGCACCCAGCCTCCATGTGATCTTAAAGTCGTAGAAGTAGCTCCTGTGACTTAAATGACTCTGTATAGTAGGATTTAGCAAAATGGCTGCTGTACAGTGGTTACTCAATAGATTGCTTGTTAAACACATAAACACACGGGCTCCACAATGAATGGTAAGAGTCCTAGTTCTTTTTTTTTTTTTTTTGTCCTGGTTTGTCTATGTCCCTAGGCCAGCTGCTGTCTCCATGCCTCAGTTGTCCAGCTGTAATGTATGCAAACAGATGAGATGAGCAATGTGAAATTAAGATGAAGTTGTTCTCTCTCTTCTACTCTAGGTAGAAGGGCATTGCTTTGCCACTCCATTAAACTGGCAGAAAAATGCTAAAATGTGTTCATCATGTAAACTTACCTGGGGGTCAGAAGGGTGAAGGCTATCAAATGCATACCTCACCCCAGAGCCCTAGGAGCCCTGGGATGGGGGCTTGGGGTTGGGAGAGTACTGGTCTGTTTGTTGGGTTTCGTGGGACAGTGGCAAGACTGAGCGTGTGAGAATTTAAGTCTCCATGTTGTAGAGCCAAGCCTTGGCATCTTTCTTTAGTTCAGTAAGGAACCTAGCTTGGGCTTTCCACTGGCCCTGGCTTCTAGGAAACGCTTCTGCTTAGCCAGACTTCTGCCGCTAGCTCACTAGTGACTACACACAGGTCATGCTGACTCTCTGAGACCTCATGACTTCATGTTAAAGAATAAAACCATGGGGGACAGGTCTGGAAAGATGGCTCAGCACTTAAGAGCACTTGCTGTTCTTACAAAGGACCCATGTTTGATTCCCATGATGGCTCACAAGAATCTACAACTCCAGTTCCAGGGAATCCGTGGGTACCGGGCACATGAGTACACCCAAGCAAAACATTCAGACACATAAAATAAAAATTGTTTAAAAAGAATGGTAAATATCTGTTCCTTGTTAGCAGAGCAAGCGCTTTATTCGCTAAGGGATCACAGGTCCATCTATTAACCAAGTTCTAACAATGAATCTGTCCAGGCAGAGAAGGAGAGACAACCCAACCCCCTTGTGATGGCCTCCTGCAAGGGAATACTGCACAGTGACTAGCATGGAAGAGATCTGCAGAGACTGACAGAGAAAGCTGTCTGAAGTGCAGGAAACTATCGCACTGACCGTCCCTAAGCAAAGTGCTGTGTGGTGCCCATCCTGTTGTGTTTGTGTATCCACTCACATGTTTGTTCACACAACAGGGCTCCAGGAAGTAGACAGAGTTCTTCTGATCTGGACACTCTTCCTTCATGGTTTTAGTGACATTAACAGGTTATGTAGATCCACAGCCTGATTTCCTGCGTGGAAGGTGGAAAGGCTGCTGTTTTCTACTTGCCCCATATGACTGTTGAAAAAAATAAAGTGGGTTGAGAAAAAAAAAATAAAGTGTAAGAGTCCTTGCTTGGGCTCAAGAGCAAGACCATAAAACAACAACAACAAAAACCCTCAAGTGGACCATTCGGTGGTAGCACACGCCTTTAATCCCAGCACTAGAGAAGCAGAGGCAGATGGATTTCTGTGAATTCAAGGCCAGCTTGGTCTACAGAGCAAGTTCCAGGACAACCAGACAAAAATCCCTCAAGTGGTTTTTAGAAGACACCCAGATCATAACCGTGATCACTCCTTGTTTCTGTATTAACTAACAAAGAGTCGGAAGATGGAGTAGGCTGGAAGATGCCTCAGTAGCTAGGAGCACTTGATGCTCTTGAAGAGGACCAGGTTCAGTTTCCAGCATTTACATGGTGGCTTAAAGCCGTCTTTAACTCGGGTTCCAGGGGATCCAGGGCTCTGCTCTAGCTTCCTCTGTCATCTGGCACATTCACAGTGCCTTTGAAGGTCAGAGGACAAGCTACAAGGGTCAGTTCATTTATTTTATGTGTAAGAGTATTTTGTGTGTATGTATGTGTGTGTGTGTGTGTAACACGTGCATGCCTGATGCCTGTGGGTGCCAAAAAAGGGTGTCAGATCCCCTGGAACTGCTGTTCCAGACTGTTGGATGTAAGCAGGTGTGGGAGCTGGGAATCAAACCTTGGTCCTCTGCAAGAACAAGAAGCTCTCCTAACAGCTGAGCCATCTTTCCAGCCTCGGTTTTTAACAGGGACAGATGCCCATGACACACGGAAGAGTAGAGAAGGGGCTTCTGGCACAGAGCATCCGTAGGGAGCTCAAGTTGGTGTGAGAATAAAGTCTCCGTTGTTGCACTAAGAAGCTCAGGACCAACCTTCGACCAGTGCCAATGTCAGAAGCAGAATGCAGTTAAGGCAGGCAGACACCTGGCTCATACAAGCTACATGTGCGTGGCCTGACACGCAGACCTTCCTGAGGAGGTCTATCACATGCTGCCTGTCTCTTTCTCCTGCTCCGGAGAACTGAAGTCTATCGATGTTCACTGTCTGTGACTTGCCCTCTGGCCTTGTAACGAACATATATTTCACTAATGAGGTTCATTGGTGAAGATAGTAATAGTTCCCGCAATCACGTATCTGCTTGGACCTCAGACTCCCCTACCGTGGCTCTATGTAGCCCACCACGCTCATTCACGTATCCACGAACTAACACTTGTAGCCAGCCCCTCGTGAGCCCTCGCTGTGTGCAGGTCCTGTGCTGTCGTGGGGATTAGCCCAGTTAATCCTCCCAACAGGCCTTCCATGTAGGGTCTGTTATTATCCTCACTTTAACAAGAAGTTCAGAGACCTCAAGAGACTTGTTCAGGTTTGCACAGCAGTCAAAGCTGGAGGCAGGATTTCCGTGTTTGCATCCCAGAGTCAGATCCCACACTGAGGACCCTGGTACATTCCCCGCCTGTGGAGCTGCATGTAATGGGTCCTGCTTGGTGTGGCGAAGAGCCCAAGCATCATACTAACTCCCTGTTCAGCCTCTGGGCTGCACCAAAGATTTTTTTTTTCTCTCTCTCTCTCTTTTGTTATAGGGTCTCATTCGTGACTTGATGAAAACATTTGTAATAGATAATCAAATGCTGATATATTGGAAGGGACAATAGTGTGTTTGTTAAATATAAATGAACACGAACACGGGTCTTCAGTGGCAGAAAGGCAAAGGGTTTGACGCCTTTTCAGTGATACAGCCTGAGCCCCCGGGAAGAAAGCTGGGAGCCCCTAAAGGCTCTTGGTGATCGTAGACAGCTCTTGTGTGACAAGATACATAGTTTCTTTTCAGTAGCAGGCAGATTACCGGTTACTATAGTTTCCCTAATGCTCAAATATAGCCCAGGCCTAAGCTGAACAGAATAGTTGAAAAGTGCCGAAGTTTGGCCCTGGAAACCACGTGTTGAGAATCAGGCACCAAACAAAGGGGAAAGCACATCTCTCTGGTCTTTGATGTCTTTTCTGAGGGCCATAGAGTGAGAAAAATACAACGGGTGCTCAGGCTAGGGGCTTGGTGGGCCCCTGTGACAATGGCCAGCAGAGCCAGAGCTGAACAATGCTGGAACAATGTCCCGAGTCTCAGGCATCCCTGGACATGTAACTCACTAACACCCCACTGGAAAGGCCATGGCATCCCCTAGTTTCTGAGAAAGTCCCTGTGGGCCACTCTGGACCAGCTGAACAATCTGTCTTCCAAACAGTCTGCTTTTGTGAAAGCCTGCCTAGCATAGGTGACTGGGGCCCTGCCTCTGACCTTGCTCCCACTAACTAAACATCCACCGACACCCTCTCTAGGTATCAATTTCTGCCCATTTTCCATTTTTCTAGAGTTGCACAAACATGCTCCTCCCGCCACACCTCTGAATAGAGATAAGCTTTCTCCCCTCAAATAATTCATTAATACTGTGAAACAGCGCTTCCTGGTACCCATTGAAGGTGACAGTGTGACGTTAGTCATAAGTGGGATTAAATTAATCACTACTTATGGGGGTGATGTAGGTTTCTCTTCTTCTGCTGAGGCCTGCTTGTTTCATTTTGCTTTTTATTTAAACTTAGGGAGCAAGATAAATGTGACTGTGTATCCGAGATCTCTATCCATCACCAACAGGCTGCTTGTAGGAAAACTAGTGCGGAGGAGATAACGGGCCGGGGAGAGGAGAACAGGAGTGCCTGCTCATGAAGCTCATAGGGATTTTTGGTGGCAGTTGCAGTATTGTGCTGCTGCTTGTCATTAGTTCTTTATAATGTTTCATGAAAAATATCTAATTGTAACAACTGTATTCCTTGAGTGAACATATTCCAGGGAATTGAAGCCCGGACAATGGCCCTAGGATAACTGTCCTTGAATTTGAGCCCTTTGTGAGCTGCCAATAGGCTTACAATGTGGCGAGTTAGGAGGCATATTAATGGGTAGACGCAATGACAGCCATTCTTCAACCTCAAATCTTCTTATGCAGATAGTCCCCATGAATTCAGTTCAAAGTGCAGCCTTAAAATGAGCTGAGCTCCTCTCAGAAGGGACCCCGGGAAAAGTGACATGAGAAAAGTTTGGACACTTGTTTTTATAACTGAACATGATCTTGTTATCATAATCTGATACTGGTCACTTGCATGGCCGGCTTGTAGGATTTAAAACTCTTCACAGAGACGGATAATCTCCCCTTTTGTGGGAGTGTGGACAGAATCCCGGGGCCCAGGAAGGCGGCGGGGAGAAAGCAGAGTCCCAGCTTTCTGCAACCAAACTTTTCATGATAAAAGCGTTTATCCTGCGACAATCACGGGGCACATTTCAGGGCATTGTTAAGGTTAGCAGAGGGCAGGGGAGGGGAGGTGCTTAAAAATAAAAATGGCCAGTTCTTGGGATGACTCCCAACAAACAGCAAGATCCCCACAGAGAGTAGTTCTCAAAGACCCAAGGAAAGCTGAGCCCTTGTGCCAGCTCCCTAGTTCACAGGACACCACACAAGGATGGCCGCTGGCTGCTCACCCGAAGGTGCTGGATCTTTGTATCCATTCTCAGCCTTTTCGGTGGATCAACTCATTTAATTCCCACACATGTTCCTTGGAGTTGTCACTAACCTTATCCCCATTTTACGGATGAGGAGAGTGAGGAAAATAATATTTAAATCTGTTGTCAAGTCACTAAAAAACTTCGAACTCTCTTGAAAGGGAACCTGCTTCCGGAGAGGCAGAAATTTGACTCTGGTAGGAAGTGCAGCTCCTGTCAGAAGGATATGTGCGTTTCCCTGACACCCATCAGAACATCTGGACAGTTGGGCCTGGTATGCGTTCTTCCCTTCTTGACACAATAAGCTTACATTTAAAAAAAAATATCCCAAAGTAGAACATAACCTCATAGTCATCTTCCTTTATAGATGCAGCAATATGACAGTCCATGCAGCTGAATCCCATGGCTGCCCTGATGTTACATACACCGAGACATTTACTTTAGCAATTGAAGGTCGGTCATATTGCTTAACAAGAAGTGGCGGACAGTGTGGTGCAGTAAGAGCCGGTGTCAGCTGGACTATTTATTTACTGAGCACCAGTACACTTGTTCCTCGTGTTCATGCTGTGAGAAAGGCTGGGTATAATTTCTGCTTGCAGCTGAGGAACTGAAACCTGGGCTGGAGTGGCTGGGATTAGAACCTGAGGGTGCTGGCTTCCAGCACTCTGCTCCATGCCACTCAGGATGTCCCAGGCATCCTGGGCTGGGGGCATTTGTAGTTTCTCTGGGAAGGCCCTGAGTTCTAGGAAGAATAAGCAAAACAACGGGCTAAGTGACTTGCCTGCAGTCTTAGGTTTCAGTTGTTCCCTCCATCATAGCCAGGCAAGCAGCATCTCCCTCTTATGACTGACGACTCCAAAGGTTTCTTACTAGAACTATCAAGCAAAATATGCCTAGGCTCACTAAAAGATATAAGGACAATAATGACATGATAAGAGCAATAACTGACTGAGGGTATATTGATAGGTACTACTTTGGATGATGTTATCATGCTGCAGGCACTGGCTTACGACTTCCTACGGATTACAGAGAGCCATGGGTCAGAGAATACGGGAGTGACTGCTGTACACGTGGAATCCTGGCTTGGGGTAGGAAAGGCTGAATTAGGCTTCCATGGCAGAAGACCACACAGCTTTAGTTTTTCAACGTTCAATGGACTACAAATCCAAGGTCAATGCTAGCAGGGGCCTTCACAAGAAGAGGTTTGTGTATGGCCGCTTCCTCACTGTGTACTCATAGGATGTTTCTGTTTGGGAAGAGAGAAAGGGAGAACATGCATTTGGTGCCTGGATCACATCAAGATTCTAGCCTTATGGCTTCATTCCACCTTAATTCACCTTTGTAAAAGCCCTGTCTCCAAACCCAAACACACTGGCAACTAAGACTTGGGTTATGACTGCATTTGAGATGGTCCAGCCAACTCCCCGTAGGAGTCAGGAGTGCATGCAGATGCCAGCATCCCAGGCCTGCTGGGAATGAGTGATCTGAGCACAGGGGCTCTGCTGCTTACACTTCTCATCACCATGACTGAACGCTTGACAAAAAGCAGCTTCAGGGAAGAAGTGGTTATTTTGGCTCACAGTTCAGAGAAATACAGTCCACCATGGCAGGGAAGGCATGTAGGTAGGAGTGGCTTGGTCCATGTGCTGACCACAAGGTATAAAAGGGGGCTGTAGGCACTCAGACAGCTCTTTCCTCCCTTGCTTTTTATTCAGTCAGACAACCTAGGTTATGGGATGGTGCTACCCACGATCAGGAAAGGCAGGACTTCCTGACTCTGCTAAATCTCTCTGGTTCTAAATTTCTTCAACGATACACTCAGAGAAGCATCTCCTAAGGGATTTCAAAGCCCGCCACGCTGACGATGAATATTAGTCAGCATGGGAGGGGTGACCAGCTGCTTAGCTTGGAGAGGTCTGCATTAAATTGGAAACATGGGGACAGACAGCATGCATATTGTGCATTTTCTTTTAGCTTCTTTTGAATGAAGTTGCATGGAGGCATGGAAGTAAAGGGGTAAAGTTCACTTTCTCCAAATCTCCACCACCCCTAATTTCACAGGTCTGTGACTCTACCAAAACTTAGGAGTGTAAACATATCTATGAACTTACATATTTTGAAACTATTTCCAGTTATCCAGGATTAGGTGTTTGAATTTTTCAAATATGTATAGGTATTTTGATCAAATCTATGTCCCTCACTCCTTTACCCAGACCCCCTACCATGTCTCCCTAATAGCTTTAAGTACTCTTTTAAAAATTCATTTATTTATGAATGTTTTGCTTGTATGTATGTATGTGCACCACATGCATGTCTGGTGCCCCAGAGGAAGTTAGAAGGCACCATGTCCCCTGAAACTGGGTTTGTGAACTACCATGTAGTTGCTGGTAACTGAACCTGGGCCCTTCGCAAGGGCAACAAGTGCTCTCAACCACAGAACCAATTCTCCAGCAACATACACTCACGTATTTTAATTTTATTTTTGGCCACTGAGTCCAGTTAGTGTTGCCAGTATGTGCCTAGGTTCATCCAACAGGACATGGGAGATCCAGCAGGAGCTGAATCTCTGAAGAAAATGAACCCTCCTTTTCCCAATAACTGAGCTCCTCAGTTAAGGGTGGGACACATGGGACACCCCATTCATGCTGAGAATTTTCTTGTGGGTACAGTCATAGCTGCTGTGAGTCTCTGTTGTGCCTGTCATGTCTAGAAAGCATTGCTTTGCAGCTGCCCTCCACAACCTCTGGAGAATAACGCCTCTCCCTCTCAGATGTCATGGCCCAAAAATAAAATGTCCAGGGCTGTGTAGGAGCTGCCTCTCTTCTATTTGTTGGACAGGGGTTATTGTTATCAACCCCTAAAAAAACATACAGGTTATTACCAGTGTTCTTGGTCACCAAGTAGAGCTTAAAAGTAAGACCCTGTTGCTGAAGGTAGAGAGTCATAGAACATGGAGAAATCAAACTGGTACTGATCTGGAAGGTTCATTCCTACTGGAGAGCATTCACAGTGCTGAAGGTGCTGTGCAGGCGGTTGGGGGAGAAAAATCTTCAATAGTTTCAGCCAGCTGCAAACCCCATGGGATACAACAACAAAAGACCTGGCAGGATATGCCCATTGCTACAATAGTGGCACAAATGTACAGAAGTAACCAAACACTTTCTGGCTCTATTCAAGTCAGAGACCATAAGATAGAACTCATGCTTTAGTAGTTGTTAAATGGACTAAGAAACTGTGGCTGGGTAGGCCACAGGTCCTAGGGGGAATGAGTGATCTGAGCATAGGGGCTCTGTTGCTTTCACTTCTCATCACCATGACCAAATACTTGGCAAAAAGCAACTTCAAGGAAGAAGTAGTTATTTTGGCTCACAGTTCAGTACATTCCACCAAACCAGACATGTTTTGCTAAGCAGACATCATATTTAACAGCCCTCCAAACACTTAACTTTTATATCTACAGATTAGTGCAGTCTTTAACCTGCAGATCCACAACTGGCCAGAATGCAGAGAATAGGAGATCATGGGGTGTTCAACCTTACATAGAACATTTATATCACAGCACACCCCTCAAAGCTCATATATCATCAAGAAAGAGGTGGTAGAAAGATTATAAGAGCAGAAGTTATAAAAGAATAACTGAGATCACATTTTTAATATCACAAATGATCAGAATATATATGTCTATTGTCTTATTCCCCTCACTCTTCTAGTGGTGACTTGGCCATAACCAAACACATTATAGTAAAAAGAACAAGTATTCACACCAAGTGAGATGCATAAAGGCTTTAAAGGATTTAATTGCTTCCATTTAAGGCCAGGTTTTGGTAAAAAATGACCTACAGCTAATTTGCAGTATCTTGGAACATCTTGGATTTGTGGGCTTTGGGTCAGGAATATGACCTGGTCACATGACCAGCCTGCTCCACTCACCTGGGCTCTGACCTCGTCTAGTGAACATCTACATTTCACCTTCTGCTTTAGCAGACACAGAGTGGAGAGAGACACTTAGGGCGGGAGAAGGGTTTCTCAGCACAGAGGATCAGAGACAGACGGTGGATACATTCCAGGGAGACCCTGCTGCCCAAAGTGTAACGAAACCAAGTTTCCGGGAAGGGACACATACTGCAGAAGAGTCTTAATATTAAGAAAAATGTATTGTACGCTAAAAAGAAATGAGCATAAAAGCCAGGAAGAGAGTTTGGGGGATGCTACTAACGAAAAGAGAGGCTCAATGTGGAATACTGTACAAGTCGAACTTTGTAACATTCCTGAAAAAGCAAAACCAATCAGGAGCTAGTGCGCTCTGGGTTCTGAGGGTGAGGGAAGCGAGGGGTGACAGGCAGAGCAGAGGGGATGTGGAGGGCAGTGGAAATTGCCTGTGCGAAACTCCAAGGGCGGACTCCTGCAGTATGCGATTGATAGATCCACGGACACACAGCAGCAAGAGTCAGCCTGAAGATGGACTGCGAGCACCATGTGGCAGTGCCTAAACACTGACTGGGACAGAGGGACAAGGGACCACTCAGGTGGGCGGGGTTGATGGGAAGGGAGGGTCTGTGTGTGTGGAGACCTGGTGTGGATAATAGAGCTTTCCATGTTTGGGGACTAAGACCATATAGGAAACTTGTACCTTCCATGCAACTTTGCTGTGAACACTAAAATGATCTATGTAAGTCTATGTACAAAAGAAAAAAGTCCTTAACATCACAACGCATTCCTCCTGGGGTCCTGTCTACTTCCAGGTTCCAGAAGCTCATTTCAGGCACGAGCTGTGATTTTCCCAAAGCTGCCTCACCTCTCTCTTTCTCCCTCTGCTCTGTCAAACTGGGTTGGGAAATGTCGGGCCAAAGAGTAATCAGACATTAGTCTTCACACATGGCGATGTGCTCAGTTAGCCATTTCACCCGGGCTAAAGAAAAAAAAAATCCTTCTGGTTTCTCTTCTTTTGTTGTTATTCTGGAAATCAAACTTATTTGTTAACACCTAAACAGATCATTTATATACATCAGATCAAATCCCACTTTAATTAATGGCTTCATGGCCATGCAGAAAATAGCAAAGTCCCATCAGAAGGGACCTGTAGTGTCCAGTGAGGGCAGGGGACAGCCACTGTTCCTTGGTGAATGCACGCCATCAGATGAGAACGTCTAAGGATGACTGGTTCACCCCTAGAGCCCTCTGAAGGGTGGAAACTGAGTCATGTCTTATAGAAAGAGGAGCCTTTTCCCCTTTTCCTGATCTGATCATATTGAGTTACTTTTATAGGTAAATCAAATAAATCAAATTGTGCTTTCTTCTGAACACTTCACAACTGGAATGTTCCCCTGAGAAAAGAATTTACTCTCTCCGGTTGGGTCAGTTGCTTTTGCCCTTGACCATGGATGCAATGAGGAGCTTAGGAGATGACTTCAGTTCAGCTCACAGCCTCTCTGAGAGACCATTCTGCACTCCAGAGGAGTCTCAACTGCCCTGGAGTTTCTCCTGGAGGGTAATTGGAAACTGTGGTTAACGTAGCATGGCTTTTCAAATTGAGTTGAAAAGTTCATCAAAATGTCATTAATCTGCTTTACATAGCCTTTCTTGATTGAGTCTAACTTGGGTCTGACCAATTATTTATGAAGCTGAGCCCTAGACAGGGCTATTTTGGCATTTGTGGACTAACATTAAGTTGGGAAAAGAGATGATGAGCACACAGCCCTTGAGGACTGGAGTCAAATGCTCCCACTGTCTGCTCTCGGCAGGCAGAGGCTCTGGGGTTCGTGCAGGTAATTCCTAACCTGCCAATAATGTCTGATTGCCAAGTCAACCTCATTCTTCAGATACCACTGAAGAATAAATGAATGAATAACAAATGAGCAGGTGCTGCCTTTAAGATCTTAGACGTTCATAGGAAAGAAAATTATAGTCTGGGCATGGTGGCACACGCCTTTAATCCCAGCACTCAGGAGGCAAAGGCGGGTGGAGCTCTGTGAGTTTGAGGCCAGGCTGGTCTACATAGTAGGTTCTAGGACAATCAGAGCTCTCTCAAAGTAATGAAACAAAAGCAAAAAAGAAAGGAAGGAAGGAAGAGAGGAAGGGAGAACATTACTTCTGTGCTCTGCTCTGAGGGGGCCTCTCAATGAGGGAATCCACATCTTTTCTCTGTGGTTATAATAACGACAATGATGATGACTGTGACAGCACCTACCATGTATCTATTTGCCAGGTAAACAGCCTGGCCATACACTGGTGACAGGGAAATGATCACACCCTCTTGATAAGGAGATGGAAGCTCCAAAAGGCAAGGTAGCCCACTCAGAGGTACCTCAGAGGTTGCAGAGTCAGCTCCCAAGCCCAAGGGTGAACAAGACAAAGGCACCCATACTTCATTGTTCCTAACAAATGCCATCCCTGTCCCTGCTGTTTTTCTCATTCTATTTACCCAAGAGCCCACCTTCAAGACCCATTGCTATATGCGATATAATTATTTTGTGACTTGAGCACAAGAAACCAATGCCAACTTAAAAGAACACACAGCCCTGCTGGGAAACACAGGGCCAAGAATCCAGAGAACAGCAAACTGCAGGGAACAGCCAGTGGGTACCAGTGTGGCCCAGATGTGACCCAGACACATGTTCACTACCTATACACCATGGAATCAGATCAACAAAAGAAAGAATGCCTTCACTGATACCTGTTTTCACACCCCGCCCCCCCCCCCCAAGCCAGACCACATCCAGCTTTATTAAAGAATCGACTCATAAGCAAGGTCTTCCTGGCAGGCCATGGGTAGCTGGTCACGTGGGATGAAAGAAGGAAGGAGCTGTTCTGGTCAAGGCCAACTCCCTACCTCCACCCCAGCACTGCTTCCACTAACCATGTACTCTATGCTTTCCATTTTGTCATGGTGGCAGGAATATGGCAGGTGAGGCCCTGGGAACCTTTGCTGAAGAGATCAACATGAGTCATCAAACAGTTGGACAGCTTTCATGTGTGTCAAGTGATCCAGAGAGAAAAAGGGAAACCTAGTCTCTGGGCAGCTTTTGACTGTGGTCTGGGTGAGTAATTACCCAGTAGTACCTTAGGCTCAGGCAGACTGATGAAGCTCTGTATCCCCCACAGAAGCTATTATTAAAGACCTTCTGAGGGGTCAGGGGATTTATCTGCATCAAGTTCCCATCTTATATGTCCCTCTGCAGGGACAGGAAGGACATAGGCAGGCAGGGTTTCTATGTTTCTGTTTGTTTGCTTGATTTATTGTGTAGTCTTTTTCTTATTCTCCTGTACTCTCCCATCTCTCCTCTTTTCATTCATTGCCTTTTTTTCCTCGTCTTTGATATTCTGTAGTAAGAATATTGCCACATCTCCTAGCATGCCTTGCAGCCTACTTTCACATGCCCTCAAAGAGACTCAACTCCCCCAAACTGAAGACATGCTTAGACCTGATCCCTTGAAACTGTTTTTGTCACTGTGTCAGGAGATCTAGTCTTTGCAGTAATTCCTTTCAGATGATGAGCCTTCATTTTTTTTTCATGGATGGTGGCTCTTCAGGTGGGTAATTATAGCACCTTCATCTTGTTTTCTAAAAGTCAGGGTCAGCTTACAAACTTGTTAAACAGTATGAAATGCCAAACCTCACACTACACTCTCCTTGTTAGAACATGGTATGAAGACCCATTGCACCATACAGTGGTTTTCTGATTTGAGAAGTCCATCCGAGAGGGAACTTTGAAAAACTTTGCACCATTAATGAGCATCTTACTCATGCCCTGCCTGGAAGACCATGCTTGTTTGTGAAAAGCATCCTTAATAAAGCTGAGTGTGGTCTGGCTTGGGAAAAAATCAAAACAAAACAAAACGAAAAGCCGTTCTTTCTTCTATTGGTCATATTTGGGCTTATTTATAAGAGACAAAGGCCCCATGAGAACTTAGCTTCAGCAAAAATGGAAATTTATTGAGTGTTTCAGTGTGAGGAGTCCTGGGTGGCACCAGCTTCCAACTGAGGCCATCACAGGCCATGTTAGCAGGGTCTGCTCTTCCCCTTTTTCGGGTTCTCCCTTTAAACATGACACCTGTTTGCCTATAACCCTGGCTCCCAGTGGCCCCCAGTTTCATACCCCACACCCACACTTATGCTTCTTCTATGCAGAGGTCTGTCTGCAACTGGTTCAGGAGGGCTCATGGCCCATCTCTGAACGAAATGTAGGTTCAAGGAATTGGAAAGTCTCTGGTTCTTATTTCATTTCTAGGCATGGATTCTACCAAACCACGTGGATAGAAACCATGAAACTACAGAGATCATCAAAAGACAGACAGGAAGGAAAATTACTATCCAAGATGCATCCGTCTGTGTCAAGAGTCCCTGAATGGATGGTGCAAACAGTGTCCTCATCCACCAGTCCTGGACCTGTGGGGGTGCAGCCTTGTAGCCAGACTCTGTGGAAGCTCTGGAGAAGATAATGACACTACACCCCAAATGCCACTGTAATCTACACATACAACATGCTTCCAGAACATTCCAGCACACCTCCACCAGCCACCTGAGCCACCAACCCTTGCTCCTGTCAGAGACACGGCAATGAGACAGATTGCTAGATTTTCCTCTGACGTCCCAAAACTCTGTGTTCTCATCAAGGAGACCTTCCTCTGATATGTATTACATAATATATAGACATATATATTTAAGTTTAGTTTTGATAATAAAAAAAACTAAAGCAAAGTACTATATGCTGACATTTTAATTTTTGAGGTGCAATTCTACCCAGCCTTACTTCTGACCAACAAATTACTAACAGTCTTGCTTCCTGGGGGACATTTGGTAATGTCTGAGGACAGTTTTCTTTGTCACAGTGGGAGAAAGCTCATAGTTGCATTTTCTGGTAGAGATGGCTTATGCTTCTGAATCCCTCCTACAACTGAGGACTCAGGTCAGGAAGACTTCCCAAGGTAGTGTGGCTATAGGACTGATGGAGGACTCAGCTGTTTCAACACTCATGGCTATCTCGCTATGGCACCTCAGGGCTTTCCCTTACTGCAGTTTCTAACAACTTCTCCCTCTGCTCAGTTGGCAGATACCATTTGTGTGCCCTCATCATTTTTGAGACCCATCCCCCAGTCTCTCCTGAGCCTACTTTTAACTACAACACAATGACCCCGTAACAACAGTAGCTCAAGCAGTTCAAAGGACAAAGCCCAAAGAAAAGTATCTACCTGGGAATGTTCCTGGAGAAATAAAATATCAAGATGAATTGTGGCTAATGGCAGCTACATCCCATGCATGGGCATCAAATTTCAGGGACTAGTCCATAACTGGCATTAAAAACACAACATAAGCTTATCCGGAAAAAGAGAGGATCAGAGGAAATTACACATAAGATGGTCAGCATGATTACATACCATGTTTCCGGATTGTGCATATGTGTATGTGTGTATGTGTGCACCTGTATGTGTCTGTGCATGACTGCAAAGCAAAATTTTTGTTTGTTTGTTTGTTTTTGTTTTTACTCTGAGTCACAGTGAAAAACTGTGAAAGAACTGTATTTTCTTTGCCTGGAAAGAACAGACAAAGGCAGAAGCTGTCCATATGTGGGCGAGGCCCAGGCTGGGTTGATGAGATCATTAATGAACTGTCCTTTTGCTTTCTAATTATCTTGAAGAGCTGACTGAAAGAGGGGTTTGCTTAATCTAAATAACTCCCGTGTCACTCTCTGCCTTCCCAGGCTGGGTGGCCAGTCAGCTCTGGCACCTTCTCAAGCCACCTCCGGTTAATTAGAGCTGTTTCATCTCTGCGTTGTCCTCTGCTCTGGCACCTCCAATCGTGACCTCGGGTACCTGGAAGCTCACCTGGCACCAGGTGGTGAGGAAGTTGTGCAAAGGTGACGGAGTTAGAACGGATGCCTTCCCTTTGATCTTGGGCTTTTGGGATTTGGGGTTCACCCCATGACCCACCAGGCTTCAGAGCAGTGCCTACTTACAATAAAGAAGAGCCAGGATACAATAGCTGTCTCCAGCATCATTCTCTCTTGCTTTGAGGAATGATCATGATCTCCCCCCAAGGGTGTGTCTGCTCCCTCTGATTCTATCTCCTGATGCAAGTTACAGAGGAACAGAGAGAGCAAGCACAAAAGAGTCCTTTGAGAACGCCGTTGGGGATGGGTGATCCTTCCCAGTGACTGCAAGTTACCTAGGAAAAGCAGAATACTCTTTGGATTTTAATTTGGATGACTCAGCAACAATGACCCACCTCATAAATGTCTATCTCATATTTTAATGCCAGTTGTGGACTACTCCCTCGAATTTGATGCCCACCCATGGGCTGTGGCTGCAAACACTGACCACAAGGCATAGTGAAAACAGCCATATAACATCTGTGTCATTGACTTTCATCACTGCTGTGAATAACAAATGTGGCAGAAGCAACTTAGGTGAGGAAATTTTTATTTGGGCTCATGGTTTCAGAGCTTTCAAGCCATGAGTGTTTGGTCCCACATACTGGGTAGGACTTCATGGTGGTGTTGGAGAGCTGTTCACTCCTGGGTGCCTAGGAAGCACAAAACAAGGCAGGAGGTAACCATAGATGATATGCCCCTGCAACTAGTTGCCCCAGCTAGGCCCCGCCTCCCAAAGTCCCCCACAAGTTCCCAACATAACACAGCCAGCCAGGGAGCAAACACTCAAAGCACAAGCCTGTGGGGGACATCTCACATCCAGTCCACAACCTCTTCTCTGTTCAGAAAAGTGGGTATCACCCTTAAATCACTACCACAGTTACCGTTACATACATCTGAGCTTTAAGGTCAGAAACTGTCCCTGACCTCCCTAACAGGCATCACTGAGGTAATTAATACATGCAAGAACTCAGGTAGCAGCCGTGCCACTTGTTGTATTTTCTCAGGCTGATTCCATCTTTTCCTAGGGCTCTGATTCTCACAGAGCTCAGTGTCCTCCAGTTTAAGATGGCATGTCTTAGGTAAACATGAAGTCCACTCAAAGCTCCTGGTTGAGTTGTTAACTTAGCCTCCACTCCTGTCTTACCATCTTCAATATGGCACCTGGCCAAGAGGAGGCCCTCATGAACCTTGAGCCATTCCCTGGGGACTGCCTGAGAGGTCCTGGACTCTGTGGCATAGTGATACTAAGGGTAAGTCACCCCACACTGGGCTTCTCTGTATGAAGGTGCTAGCTCATCCCACTCCCCAACACTACCATGACTCTCTTCCCTGTTTGTTCCCTGCAGCATACGAGAAGCACTGGATCCCAACATTGCTGGCTGAGAGTGAGAAGGCTTCTCCACCTTAACAATGTTCCATGTGCATGGTGTTTCAGGTCTGTATGATGGCACATGGGGAGGAGTCAACCCCAAGTAATCAAAGGATCTCTTTGAATGCATGACCATTTTCCTACTGGCAGTTCTCAACTTGGGGGTCACGACCCCTTCATGGGTCAAACAAGTCTTTCATGGGGATCACTTAAGACCATCAGAAAACACAGATCTTTACATTACAATTCATAACAGTAGCAAATTTATAGTTATGAAGTAGCAACGAAAATAATTTTATGGTTGGGCTCAGCACAACATGAGGTATTAAAGGGTCACAGCATCAGGAAGCTGGAGAACCACAGCTCTAGACTATACGTGGTTTAAAGTTCGCAGTCAGCTTTTGACATGCAAGGGGCTTTTCAAAGTTTCCCCCTTTCCTTCCTCCAAAAAATATCATGGTCGTCTCTTCATTACTCTCTTAAAGGGGTGTCTAACTTCATATACAACGCTGTTGCTGGTAGTGTCTTTGTTTCTGTTTGCCTTCTGAGAAACAAACATGCAAATCAGAGATGAAGCAAATTGTGGGAAGTTTAGCAAGTGATACCTCTGGTTATCTCCCATACAGCACAGTGATTCAGTTTCCAAACCTATGTTTCCTTGAAGCTCGAGGATTTGTGGAGTCTTCTCCCCATCCTCGAAACTTCTGTATCAGTCACCTTAAAGAGCTAAAAATTAAGTCCAAAAGTCCATCTCCTCAATAAATGTATCGAGTCCATCCAGTGTCAGTTACTGGGAGACGCTCAGCTGGCTGATGTGCAGAGAGCTAAAGGATGTATTATGATTCTGGAGGGTGGGACTGAGAATGCTTGCGCAGGAAGTCAGCCACAGGAGTTTGAGCTAGGAATCAGCAGAGGTCTTAGCTCCAAGCTGGCAGCTCCAGCTTCATTCAAATAACAGGGGAAACCCCTTAATTTAGCCAGATTTAATTTTCAACTTTGATAATTCATTTAAAATTTGATCAATGAGTTAATTTATGGCAAGGCCAAGAGGTGTCTTGCTAGCTCATCTGGTGGGCACAGGCATTATAACTTAATCTATGATTAAGGCGGCTTGTTATGATTGAGTGCAGAAAGGTTGTTTCTCACCTAGGTCTTGGAGTCTCGAGGTGAGTGAAGAGAAGGCTGGGTGCACCAGGCTGTCACTGCACAGGCTTGGGTGGTAGTAGTCCTAGGTGGTGAAGCACTGAAGGAAGGTATGTTCTGGCTGTGGTCATCCATCAAAGGCCCATTGCAAAAAACCAATACGGCGACTTCAGACCAGGACAAGCTGGACTTTTCCAATGACCCTTAGACAATGGGACATAATGGGCAGCTAATCCCTGGGTGGGTTCCTGTGCCCTCAGATAGACACTCTGTCTTAGCACCCAGCTCTCAGCCACCCTACCCGGCACCCAGAGCACCCAGGGCTCAGAGAGTCCAGCATACAGAACACCCAGACCTAAGAGCCCTCCTTCAACTCAGTTTCTTTAGATCAGTCATCTGACTAGATGCCTGCACCTAACCAGCACATGACAGAACCAGAGATGGGAAAGGATGTTATCAGAAAATTACACAACTACAAAGATGCGCCTGTTCTGTACCCAGCACCATAGCCACAACTCAAGAAGCTATAGCTCATCCCATTTAACCTTCAAATATTTTGTGAGACAGGAGTCGTTTTATTGAAGCCCAGAAGAAAGTGACTGAAGCCCAGAGAAGTGCAGAAATTTGTTCAAGGTTACACAGTAGATCAGCTGATATGGGAGAAGGGGGCAGAAGAAAATTTGAACTCAGAATTGCTAACTCTAGGAGTTTGTGCAAATTCATGAGATGCTGAAGATTTAAGCCAAGTCCATCCGTGTTTTTAGCAACCTTCTACAACTCATCCACACTCTTACCTGGCCATCTATTCATCTATTTGTCCATCTGTCCATCCATCCATCTGTCTATTCATCCATCCTTCTGTTCAACCAGAAAGGCCTCCTTGCCACCTGTTTTTTAAGAAAGATTCCTTAGTCAGTACACTAAGACAAATAGGGGGCTTCTGGGTGCAAATTAAAAAACCATGCCTGGAAACCCAAGCCCACAAGGGCATGGATTGTGAAAAAGTACCACTGGTCCCAATGTAAGGCAGCCTAAATATGGCAGCTCTGTCCTCAGTCACCCCGTGCTTCTAAGGCTCAGTTCACACACAGTTTCTCCAAAGCCAACTCATGTGCACTTCACTCAGAAAGAACATTCAACTCTCCCTGCATCCCCCTCCCCAAGCCCCCATAGATGGGTGGCCTCTGGCCCCACCCGTTCAGACCTCTCTGATCACCTACTGCTCTCTATTCTTCATCAGAGCTGTTTGCAAGGAAAGCTGGACCTCCTGCTGGCATTCTGAAGACTCCTTAACCCCAGCAGCCAGGACATCCATCATCATTATGCCCATGTCGTTAGCATACCAATGATGCTGGGAGTTTGGTGCTGGGCCTTAGCTTCATTCACGTTTAACCCTCTCAGCCACCTTGCAAAGGGTGCTGTGGCAGCCCCATTTTACAGACAAGGTAATGGAGGCTCAAAGAGGTCAAAGAGGTTCACTAGTCTCAAATGGCATATCCGGTATGCTGACCCACCTCACGCAGGAATTTATGTGCTCTAACGCCACTGTACTAAGTTACGATTCACACATCTCAGGAATTGCTAATGAGAGACAATTTTCCCTGATGATACTTATGCTTAAAAAATGCCCAGACAGAGAGCAAGGCTCAATCAACACACACACACACACACACACACACACACACACACACACACACACACGTGAGCAATGGGGCTCCAGGGACCAAGGCCTGCTTTGGAAGCAGAAGTTTGGGCCACAGAAACTTTATCAGGGGCCTCTAAACACAATTCATAGGGTGTAGCAGATCTGCCAGGGCCATGCTGTCCATTTCAGGAGACTCCCTTTTAAATCTGATGTTGTGACAAGAGGGTTATGACACCCTTCCTCTAATGTGGGTCTGGGACAGATTTTAGCCATTCTATTGCATTTAATGTAGCTGTAGCTTTTATAGATGTGTGAATGGTTCTCAGCTTCCCCCCTCCACCAGCAATGGGTGCAGTAAATACAGCTATTACATGGATCAAGGAGATTTTCTAGGACGTCATCACTTCGGTTTTGAAAAAATTAAAAGGAGTATGGCCTCTGCACATTTAACAGAGCTCTGTGTTTCCAGTATATGCAGAGGGAAGTAGGGAGCTGCTTTGGAGACAGACAGACACAGACACACACACATGCACACATACCAGCAGCCTTTCTTGTTTTCTCAGCTGCCGCTAGGCAAGCGACCATGGCCCTTACCACCACCACCATCACCCCAACCAACCCTCGAAAGTGCTGACTGCCCATGCCACCAAACCTCTTCCTGTGAGTCCCCCTCTGGTGGCTGTTGTTCAGAGAATGTGTGTCACCATGTGTGACCAAGGCAGCCACATCAGATATCTTCTACATACTTCCTGAGTACCTCTGTGTGCCTGGCACTGAGTTAAAGGGATAGATGTTCCCAGTGCACAGTAACGACTTAGGGCTTTGGAATGACCAAGCAAAGGTGCCCTCAAGTTATTCATCCTCCGAAGGTCAGATCAACAACAGGAGTTATTTAAGTAACAAGTAGCAGAAATGAACTGGTATCTACTGGAGAGAGAGGGGTTTTGTACATGTGATCTGTCTTAATACTCACAGCTCCTTCAGGAAGAAAAACCAATGTGTCTAAGAAGCTTGCCCAAGCCACACAGCAAATGTATGGCAAAGCTTGGCCTCAGTCAAGCAGGCCCAAGTCCCAGAACCCGTGGGATGTCTTCCTGTCTTGCATAGGTTGAAGAAATTATATGCAAGCTCTCATCGGCACACAGCCAAGACTCCACACACAGAATCTTACTCCATCTTCTTTATTGTACACCCATTCGCTCCATCTTACTTTCTTTCATCACTGTGTACTACAAAACCAGCTCCAGACATCTGCGTACTCCACTGTGTACTACAAAACCAGCTCCAGACATCTGCGTACTCTAGCCCAAAATACCTCTAGGCCTGGATTTTGCTCAGTGGGGCTTAATACTTATCTACAGCATCTCCAAGTGTTTACAGTGATTTGCGAGATGCATTTCATGTGCGTGTTCATATGTTCTTAACAAACGTATCTGCACCACGGAGCACAGTCCCTTCCTGACAGAGCCTATGAGGACCCAACCTGCTTCCCTCCTTCCTCTTCCCAGGTGGTTCCTGACTCTACACCACAGAAGCAAGGGTTCTTCCCATTAAGAGAAAAAATCACGAGTTGATTTCACCCATTCCAGAGCCTCCTAACCCTCAGTGCACTCACATACCATATCCTACAAAGTAGCGTTACTTCACTAAGTACAAGGTTTTGAGGAGATGTTTGTTTGTTTTATACCAAACAAACAGTTTGTTTCTCTTTGTTGCTAAATCATGTTATCAGATCATATCTTGGTTTGTTTATGCATTTTTCTAATTATGGACAGCAGGGCTGTTTGGGGGTTTTGACTGCATGAATTACATTTCTCTGGACAGACTCATACAGCTTTAATTTTTATACATACCTCTGTGGTGTGTGTGTGTAGTGTATGTGTGTTATTTGTGTGTGTGGTATGTGTGTATGTTGTGAGTGTGTGTGGTATGTGTGGTATGTGTGTGTGAGTAGTGTGTGTGTATGAGTGGTGTGTGTATGTGTTGGTATATATATGTGGTATGTGTGTGTGGTATATGTGTAGGAGTGGTATGTGTGTGTGGTGTGTGTGTAGGAGTGGTATGTGTGTGTGTGTGTGTGGTATGGGCATGTATCACATCATATGAGTACTGTTGAGAGGTACCCATGGAGGGCATGGGAGCCCCTAGCGCTGGAGCTACAGATGGTTGTGAGTCACCCCATGTGGGTTCTGGGGACTGAACTTGTGTCCTCTGAAAGAACAGCAAGTACTATTAACCACTGAGCCATCTCTGCAGCCCCTCCCACACAACTCATTTCGAAACCACAGGACTGTGTCTCTTGGGTAAATATCTGAAACTGAAATTCGAATGCTACTGTAACTTCAGTTGCATAAAAACACTGTATGTTCAATTATGCATACAAAGCCCCTAAAGTGAGGTATCATCTCACATGCTCCCCAAGGGTGAGCATTCAGGGTGCTCCCCGTGTTTGTCCACATTGTCACCATCATTCTCTTTAGTTTTAACCATTCCAGTGGGTGTGTACTGGGTTGTCAATGTTCTATTCATTTGCGTTTTCCTGACACCAAACAATGCTGAGTGGATGTCACTGGACATCCATCTGTATTCTTTGTAAAAATATTGGGCAAGTTCTTTGTCCTCTTGAGTTTTCTGGTTGGGGAGCTCTTCGTCTAACTCTTTCTGGATACAGACTTGAGAGGCTCTCAGGGAAAGAGAAGCCTTGGGACACTGGTGAGAGTCATATGTGGCAACTCCCCACCCCCACATCCATGGCTGAAAAGTTCTTTGTGCACTTCAGGAGTAGATGGGGTGAGAGGGGAAAGCTGAGAGAAGGGAGGAAGGGGAGAAGGGGAGGAGTTGGGGACTCAGAAGCTTTGGCCCACATTCAGATTCCCTGCATCGAGATTTTACTCTGTTGGAGTCATGGTTTCACTCGTGCCTCTATCCCTACAGCTCTGACACCGTGGGCATTTCTTTCCATCCACCACTACTTCCAACTCTTTTCCTTTCTAACACAGGAAAGGCTCACACATCCTGCTTCCTTTGAAGTCAACGTAATTTTTAGGTGGTTTGTTTTGGCAGGTGTCATCCCTGAGCAGAGCAACTTGAAAACCTGTGTCTGAGTTGGGGTCTCTGCTGCTGTAATAACCACCACGACCGAAGGCAACTGGAGGAGGAAAGTGTCAGTTCTGGCCTGCTCCTACAGTGCATCATCCAGGCTAGTCAAGGGAGGAGCCTGGAGGCAGGAGCAGGTACAGAGGCCATGGAGGAAGCTGCTTACTGGCTTACTCCCCACGGGTTGCTCAGTCTGCCTTGTTATACCATCCAGGCCTACTTTCCCAGGGTGGCACTGTGGCTGGAGGGCTGGGCCTTCCCACAGCAATTAGCAATCAAGAAAACGTACCACAGGCTTTCCTTCAAGCCAATCCTATGGAGACAGTCATCAATTAGATTCTTCTTTCCAGATATGTCTAGGTTTGTGTCAGGATGACAAAGCCAACCAGCACATTGTACAGTCCCTAGCTTCCATGTTTCATTTATACTTCTATGGCAATTGTGGTGGTCCTGACTACCATGATCACAGCTTTGCTGACAGCAGTGGTGTGGTGACTGTTGGTTGTTTCTGCTGCACAGTCAGTCCTGTAGAGTGTCTTTCTTTTTCCATAGGTTGTCTGAAAGGTGTATTGGGTGTATTACATGACCCAGATCTTTCTTCCCACATCTTCAGACTTGTCTCCACTGCTCTGTGAAACCGATAGCCTGATCACCTTACAGGAAATGAATAAATGTAACAGTGGGAACTTGATCTGGCCACTGAGCGTTTACTCTCTTCTTGGCTCTTTTTTTTTATAAGCAGCAGGAAACCGGTTTTGATTTTGAATGTAAGCTAACCAACAAAGTGAATTAGGGCCCATTTCAATTCAAGTAATAACAAACACAACTTAATTCGGTTTTGAAGTAAGGATAAAAAAGAATAAAGATCACGGGAACATTAGCTCCCCCTGGGATCACAGAAGGCTTTGAGTTGGCAAGCAATGAAGAATCTTCCCTGAGAAGTTAGGACACAAGAGGAGACGCTCAATACCCTGGATGACAGAGAGTCTTCTTTCAGATATACACAAGACCCAGGGCGGAGCTCAGCCATCGGAGCAAGAAAGGGTCAGCCAGCCGGACCCACCTCTAGCTTCAAGTCTTCAGCAGAGCCCCATAGCCATGGCTGATCTATGGCAACTAGTTCCTGCCCAGACACCATCAGCAGATCCATAGCTTCCTGAATTGATGGCCCAGTCAATGTTTCTGTCTCATTAGCATATCCAAAGGGCGTTGACTAAGGGTCTGCCATTGGCTTTGGGAGTTAACAAGTAAATAAAAGTCCAATCGATTCTGCACAATTCAACAAATATTTATTGATCATTTTACAGGGTCCAATAATCACAGTTCATCTATGACTTTGTCCAAGATGAAGTGAGGGCTGGTTAAATCCCAGGGATGGGAGTGCCAATAGGGAACTGGTTGGCTACTAGATTTTTGTCAGCAAGCAAACACTCAGATGCACAAAACAGTTGGCACCTCGTCCTCCAGACAATGGCAGCAGCTAAAAATCGTCAATTGTAGGCTTCATGTTCTCAATTCTGATGGCAATTTTTACTCTTTCCCTCTGTCTGGCTTCTCTCGAGGGCTTAGCCTTGGAATCTGGACTCATTTTTATGGCTATATCAATATCCTTCCTGATGGCCCAGCTTGGGTTGAATGGATAATGACCTGCTATTGCGATTACCCTTCATTTTGCAATTTTAGTTCAATCAAAGAGTAAGGCTTAGGGCTTGTAGCCCTACCCAACTCTCCTAGGTTGAGGTCTTAACTCCTAGAACTGTGAGTCCCTGATGATCACACATGGAACTATTTAGGTACCAGACAGCTTCTCACTGGAGAGAATTACACTAAGCCACTTCTCCTGGGCCTGGCCCTCTAGACTGAGCATGCAGCTAACAGTGGGAAGGAGCATCTGGAAGCTGCAAAGCTGAAGGCTCTGTCCCTACCTATTCACGTCACCTCTCACTTTATGAGTATAGCTTGTTTCTTATTCTCATTTTACAAATAGGGGAACTGAGGTGCAGATACCCAGGGACAATGAACTTATCAATGGCAGAATCATAATTTGCCTTCTGAAAGTCTGACCCTAGGATTACAATGAACTTTAAGAAATGTGGCCTGGAAGAGCAGGTGAGCAGAACTTTGTTCTGACATAAAGTAGAGCCAGAATGGTTCCACAGTAGGAACTGGGCTCTAAATTCTAGGAGAAATGGAGAGCGACCTATAAAAATTAACCTTAATGCTGGAGAGATGGCTCAGAGGTTAAGAACACTCACTGTTCTTCCAAAGGTCCTGAGTTCAATTCCCAGCAACCACATGGTGGCTCATAAGATCTGGTATGCAGGCAGAATGTTGTATAAATAATAAATAATTCTTTAAAAAAAGAAAAAAATTGTTTAAAAAATTAGTCATTTAAACAGTATTTTAAAAATAATTTTTAAAATTTCAATTTATGTATTTTGCCCATATATCTGCCTGTGTACCACACAGATGCCTGGTGCCCAAAAAGGCCAGAAGAGGGCTCTGGATTCCCTGAAAATGGAGTTATAAATGGTTCTGAGCTGCCATGTGGCCGTATGGATGCAGGAAACTGAACCTGGGTCTGCTAGAAGAGCAGCCAGTGCTCTTAAATACTGAGCCATCTCTCCAGCCCACAATAAAATTATTTAGTATAGATCTATGAACTCTTCTATAAAACATAATTACACGATAGCATGTGTGTTAGGTCCATATTTAAGTAAAAACAAGACAGCTATAAAGAAAGGTTATGGATGGAAGTGCATAAGACTGTATTTCCCTCCAAGGAAGGAAGAAAGGTGAGAAAAATGATGGGGAGAGAGGTTTCCTATTCATCTTTGTGGTGGTGGCTTTCCCGACATTTTGTTCTTGTCTTGTACAGGGTTTCTCTGTGTAACAGTCCTGGCCTGGCTGTCCTGGAACTTGCTCTGTAGATCAGGCTGGCCTCAAACGCACAGAGATCCTCCTGCCTCTGCCTGCTGGGATTAAAAGCATGTGCCACCGTGCCTGACTTCCTGGATTTTTTCAATAAGAATGTTATTTGTTTCTTTTTATGTCTCTGTGACCAAAATACCCCAAAGAAACAAGTAAGGGAAAGAGGATTTATTTTGGTCCATACTCTGAAAGGGTGGCGTTAAGCTCTGCTCGGTCCATATGCTTGGATAAGAACATGGTGGTGGCAGGCAGGAGCACTTGGTGGAGCATTGTTGTTCCCAGGATGGCTGACCACGAAAGAGCATGACATAAGAGTGGCCAGGGATAAGACAACCCAAGGATTCGCCCTAGTCCTTCTCCCTCCATCTCTGCCTCATTCTTTGAACTTCCCTAAGTAGCTCCATTGCCTGGGGACCAAACACTCAAATCATGAGCATGGGGTGGGGGGTACACATTCAAGCCGTAACAAATGGATTCATACATTTTTAGAGCTTTCCAGGATGCAGCTGTATTAAACAGTAGTAAATGTGCTCATTAGAATGTGGGGAAACTGGGGTTTAAATTGCAAGATGGTACAGTAACTTGGGGAACATGCTTTAGTGATTCCTCAAAGCAGTAAACACAAAGTTTGCATTCAACCTAGCAATCCCACCCCAAAGCTTGCGCACACGTGTGTGTGTGGCTGCATCACTGTCCACAGACCCAAAGTGAAAACAGTGTGGGTGTCCATCAAGTGGTGGATAGACTGTGGCGGAGCCACAGAAGAGAGTATTATTTGGCCTTCAAAAGGAGGGAAGAGCTGAAACATGATACAGTACGGATGAGCCTTACAGACATGATGCTCAGGACGACAAACCAACCCTAGAAGAATCTACGTATGAATCACTTTCCTTCACTGTCACCCCTGAGTAAAGCAACTGGAAAGGAAGAACAGCATGCCATGGCTCCTGATTTCAGAGCATGGTCCTTCACTCCATGAACCATAACGAAGCAGGTGCCTGCCTGAAGCAGACAGAAGCAGAGAGACACACAGGGGTGAGGCTATAGGCCAGGTAAACGATTAACCGGCCACCTCCAGCACCCTACTTCCTCCAGCTAAGGTCACTCCTTTGGTAGTTGTTCCCTTCCATAAGGGTTTAACCAGCTGGAAAGCCAGTCTTTCAATAGGTGAGCGTGGAGTTTGGGGGTGGAGGGGCGTTCTAGTCAAACTGCAGCACCACCATGCACTTTGAGTTTTATTTCTATGAAATGTTCAGAAACAGGAATCTGTGGAAACAGGCTGCCGTAGAATCTATGGTTGGTCCAGCGCTGAGGGTGAGGAAGGCGGGTGAGGGCGCTTTCCAGGGTATGTGCTCCTTCCGAGGAAATAAAGATGCTGTAAAGTCAAATTGCCAAAATTATTGCATAACTCCCAGTACACTAAAAACTACTGAACTCAGCCCTTTAAGCAGGCAAATATTATGGTATGTGAAATATATCTCTATAAAGCTGTTATTTTAAAATATGAGTAATGTGCTTCTCCTGGAACTGTTATAGACTATAATATTTTAAGTACCAGTTATATACTGTGAATGAACATGTTCACAGTGGAACATTTAGATGATATAGAAAGACATAATTAAGAAAATAAAATCAGCAGGGACTGAATATTTTTTAATAAAATGATACCCATTTTTCTGAAACTTGAGAAAATGTAGAAGACTGTATATGAGGACACATGGCCCCTGCTTCCACCCGAGAGCCTTAGCCTCCCCTTCAGAGATAATTAGCTCAGTTTGCCTCTTACAGAAGATCTCTGAACATTTTCAATGTTTCCATAATATGTAATTGTAGATATAAAGTACATAAATCATACATTACACATACATAGTTACAGACATCCGTATGTGCATCTATACACATTTAAAATACATCTCTGTAAATATAGATTACATAGATAAGGTTTGGGGTATAGTTCAGCCTAGAGCGTGTATAGTATGTACTAGGCACTGGACCCAATCCCTGGCATATATAGATACAGAACATATCCTTTTAAACATAACTGGGATTACAAATACAGATTGTAATTTTTGCCGTGTGTGTGTGTGTGTGTGTGTGTGTGTGTGTGGTGTGTGCTCACTTGTGCATGTGGAGACCCGAGGCTGATATCTGGTGACTTCCTCAGTTACACTTTACATTTTACACACTGAGGTAGACCTCTCAAGAACTCAGAGCTCACTTCAGCTAGCCTGGCTAACCAATCATTCTGGGGATTTCCGGTCTCCAGACACAGGCTGGACTTACAGGTGGAATGTCACGTCTCCCTGGCTTTTACCTGGGTTCTGGGGAGCTGAACTCTGGCCCTCGTGCTTGCATGCTGAGAACTTTACCTGTTGAGCCATCTCCCTGATCCTGACTTTTGCCTTTAGTCCTGGAGATCTTTCTGCATCAATACCCACAGGCCTAGTTTGCCTTTGAACAGCTGTGCAGTGCCCCATAGGTGGAGCCTAGTGTTCGATTGATTGTTGCCTTCCTACTTCCCTTTTTGCTGGCTCTCCTGCCTCTTATATCACACACAATCATAGGTGATTCCCAGGAGAAGTCCTCAGGTCAGATGTCAACAGGACCCAAGAGGCTGCTGATCCATGCTCTCCCCAGGCTTTTGGTTTTGTGAAGCAGTTAATTCCTATCCCTGGCAAGACATCCTAAATCACATTAGGATATAAAAATGTCCCTTCATCTCATCCCATCTTGTCCTAGGGCTCACATAACATAAACACACGCACACACACATGCTTACATATATGTATGCACAAATATTTAGACATACACATATGCACATAAACATACATGTATACATATATGAATATATACATGTATACACATACACACATGTATACACACGCATATACACATAAAAACACCCATAAGTATGAATATGCATACACACACCTGTGTATATATATGCATATACATACATACACATACACACACATACATGCATATCATGCACGCACACACACACATACATGCACACGTCCTGGTAAGGTACAAAGCTGATGGGTTTTGAGTCATACAAGGTGGGATCAAATCCCAGCATCACCTTTCATCTACAAAACAGAAATTGGGGTTGTGTCCTCTCTGACCTACAGCTCCTGGCTATGCACTGAGGATGATACTGGCATCTGGGCAGTTTTAAGGGCAGCAAGGTAGAGTCTGGGATGAGGTAGATTCTCACATTTGTCTTGGGATCCATGGTTTAGTGGTTCCAAAACTCCAGTAATGAAGGTAAGTAATGTTTTAGCATGCTAGTTCAAAACTGAAGATAGCCAGCCATGGTGGCTGCCTCTCGTTTTTACAAATAGTTTTACTGGACTGACAAGACAGTTTTTTAAGGGCATTCATTGAATCCTTGGCCCACAGAAAACTACAAACAACGTTGCCCGGTGGCTGTCCTGTCGTTTTTCCCTTCCTGCCATGCCCATTACCCTCGGAGGAAATGGGGCTCTACTCTGCCCCATTCATCGGAATGCCGGACTTGAATTACACAACGGAAGCTTCTGTTTGTACTGTAATAGAACCCAATCACCAGGCCGCTATTGATAACTCATTATGTGTTGCTTCTCCCGAGCCTCAGCTCCGGGATGCTTTTTGCCATAATGATTCTGTGCCACTCCGATAATGGCCTCCTGACAGTGTCAATCAGCCCCCTCCCGTGTCCAATAATATTATTCTGCAATCCGTCTTGGGAGAATGCTTAAAAGCTTTCTCTCATTTTCTCCATTTAACTCATGTATTATCTGAGATTTTACATTAAATGGCCATTCTTAATATCCCTCGATGTGTCACCTCTTCTAGGGAGGACACTGACACAGTACTTACCCTCTCCTAGCGTCTATACTAATCAAATCGGCCTGCCCGCTTCAGCAGCGAGCAGCGCGTTCCACGCAACAGCATTTAATCTGGACAAAGAACTTAGGAAAGAACAAAAACAATTTAAGCTGCAGTTGCTTAAATGGGAAGGTGATTGAGGCAATTTGTTTCATAAAAAGGAATTAGGAGATATTGAAGTCAAGTTGTGGAATGAAGGTCAAAAATGCTGGGATTTATCGCGCCCTGGACAACCCACAACAATGGTGCTTTAAAAGCCTAAGCCTGACAAATGGCGGATAAACATCTGGGTTTTGATGCAAAGAAGAAGAAAGGCGGCTAAGGCTTCCAATCTGCACTGCGATCTAGTGATCTAGTAATTGAAAGGCCCCGAGAAATCCACCCGGAAATCCTGAAGCTTCACCGAGTCCTCAGCCAGGCTTAATCTGCCTGCTC